>NC_080541.1:185707270-185912270 GCF_028640845.1 Ahaetulla prasina
ATTAGAATCTGCGCTGACTACAAGGCGAGTGGCATGTGCGTACCTGCCACTCACATGGAACCATCCTCTCTACCCTCCCCTTCTGCCAGACCACCAAGCTGGAAAGGTTAGGAACTGTTGTTGCAGATTATGTCCTTGTAATAAATTTCCTTGATTAGTTCTTAATTTTGTTTTCTTATTTCTTCTCCATATTTTCAAGTAATGATAATGCTTAGCCCAGCCTTCCCTATATCAATGCCCTCCTGATGCCTTGGACTTCTGCTTCTTTAGTGGCCAAAGGAAATAGTCAAGCACAGGTAAATGGCTGGACTATTGCAGGGGTGAACCAGGGGTGAAATGTTCAAAGCACCTGAGGGTAGAACAAGAAGCAATGGGGGAAACTGATCAAAGAAAGAAGCAACTTAGAACTAAGGAGAAATTTCCTGACAGTTAGAACAATTAATAAGTGGAACGACTTGCCTGCAGAAGTTGTGAATGCTCCAACACTGGAAATTTTTAAGAAAATGTTGGATAACCATCTGACTGAGATGGTGTAGGGTTCCTGCCTAGGCAGGGGGTTGGATTAGAAGACCTCCAAGGTCCCTTCCAACTCTGTTGTTATGTTATGTTATGTTATGTTATGTTATGTTATGTTATGTTATGTTATGTTATGTTATGTTATGTTATGTTATGTTATGTTCCCTGTTCAGACCAGTTCAGCCAAGCCAGTAGCGGTGACGGCTGGTGGTTTGGAGAACTGGTAGCGATGGCGGCTCAAGGCTCCGCCCACCTGCCCAGTCATCGTTACTTCCTGGTTTTAACGAGGAAGTAACCTGTTTTTTATCCTCTGCGCATGCGCAGAAGGGTTTGCGCATGCGGAGAGGGTTGACGGGCGCGCTTCCGAACCGGTAGGGAAGATAAGTAGATTTCACCCCTGGGGTGAAAACAGGAAATAGTCCAAATAGTTAAGATAGTGGAATAGGCCTTTGGCTATTTTTTTATGGGTGGATCTTTGATTGCACTATCACAGACTCCATCTTCACTATTTTTTCCATGCCTTGAGGATATCCCTTGAGTTCAACCTTCCTGTCATTTCTCAGATTTCATGTGGCCTAACTGTTTTATTTAAGATGGAGAATTAAACTTCCATAGCTAATTCTTGGCAAATGGTTTTTTTGTAATGTTTCTATTTTCTTTTGTTCTGACTGTGTAGTACCCACTTTCTTTCCTCACTGCTCAGTGAGAATCTCTTCTTCCATCTATACCAGTAAATATGGATAAAGATTCACTTGATTCCTGATAAGAGAAACACCAATGTGAAGCCAAAGTGTGGTAGGATCTTACACTGTCTTTGTAAGCCACTTTCATACTAATAACTTATACAGCCTATTAGCATTATCAATAAAGCCAGTCAGCTTGGGCCCCAGTGGGAGAACAGAGCAATGAAAGTGGTTGATTGAGTAATAACAGATTGCACTTTCTCCCCCAATCTGTCCCCTCCCTTCCCATGTGTCTTTAACGTTTGATTTTTAACTTTTTATGTTTTAACTTAGATGCAACTGTAAGCTGCCCAGAGTTACCCTATGGTAAGATAGGTGGCCCATGAATTTTATAAAGAAATATCTCTTATTTCTATTTATTTTATATTAATTGATTAATCTGATGACCATATCAAAAAATAAAATAAGATACAGGATCTAATTCCAGAGTAATAAGAAAATAAAATACATATGTAAATACAAAGAATCAACATTCAGATAACTACGGTACATCACCTTTACAGGATACCCCAAGCTGTTTGATCTAATGGGTTCTTAGCTCAATTGCCTTAACTATAAATGTAATGCTTCTGCTCACAGTGTATACATCAGAGCCAGTAGGTAATAGGACAGTCTACAATTCTGATCCCAGTGGGCTTGCTTTCAAAGTAGGGATATTAAGAATCAAAGCCTACGGAGCATTACTAACACATCATTCAGGTGATTTAATGCATGCTCTCATGCGATGTTGCTAAAACTAGAGTTGGAAGATGCCAGAAGATGCTATATGTAACTAATGAGAAGTCTACCACATGATACAGCAAAAGAGGGAAACATGGGGAGAAAAGTTTCATTTTCAGTACAGGTAGTCCTTGATTTACAACCACACATTTACTGACCATTCAAAGTTACAACGGCACTGAAAAAAGTGACTTATGTCCAGTTTTCACACATACAATCATTACAGCATCCCCATGTTACATGATCAAAATTTGGGCTCTTGGCAACTGACAGGTATTTATGACAGTTACACTGTCCCGGGGTCATGTGAACACAGCTGGTCTCCAACAGGCAAAGTCAATGGAGGAAGCCAGATTCACTTAATAACAGCAGGAGTCACTTAACAACGGCAGTGATCCGCTTAACACCCATGGCAACAAAGTTGTAAAATGGGGCAAAGCTCACACTTAACTGCCTTGCTTAGCAATGGAAATTTTGGGCTTAATTGTGGTCGTAAGTCAAGAATGACCTGTATCCTCTATTGCCGTGATGGCAAAGCTATGGCTTGCGGAGCCATATTGGTGGGCATGCGAGCTCAGATCCAGCGCGCATGCACGCACCAGCCAGCTGATTTTTGGACCTTCTGGGCCACCCGAAAGTAGGGAAACAGACTGTTTCCTGCCTCCAGAGGGCCTGGGGTGGTGGGGAAGGTCTGTTTTTGCCCTCCCCTGGCTCTTAGAGTGGCTCTGGAGCCTAGGGAGAGGAGCAAAAAACAGGCCTACTGGGCCCACTGTGCCATCATGTGCCAAAAGCAGGAAAAACACAGGGGGGGATCACACGTGCATGTACAGGAAACAAGGTGCATAGAATTATGGATGTGGGCATGCGCATGCACGACCCACCCATGCTTCCCCTGTTTTTGACACGTGGTGGCAAAAAGGTTAGCCATCACTGCTCTATTGAATCCAAGATAGAATGCAGACAGTTAGCATTATTTTTTTTTCTTACTGTTGTTTTCCAACCCTGTACTTTTAAAATCCTTAACTTGGCAATATTAACTTCTATGCACGTGTTCTTATTGCCTATATTTGCAGAACTAGTCAGAACAATGTCAAACTATTAAAGCTGCTAAGGCTTATTTTAAAAGTTGTTCCGCATTCCAAAGCACTTGAAAAGAAATTACAATGGGTTCCCTTTGTTTATGGCTGTAGATAAACAACTAGGGCACTGCAGTTCATTCTTATGACAAATCATTTTTAAAATCTCAAACTCTACTCACAGGTTTGCTTGGTCTGCCTTAGTGTTGTTATGGAAAAGGATCTCTATTGTTAATTGCCTCTGAATCATGTCATGTTTTTCTTTAAAGGCACATACACCTTATCTCTATATTTAGTTTAGTTTAGTTTAGTTTAGTTTAGTTTAGTTTAGTTTAGTTTAGTTTAGTTTAGTTTAGTTTAGTTATTAGTCCACAGGCCATATCAAAATACAGGGATCCAAAATACAAATTATTAATAAAATCTTATAAAAACAATTTAGAATGAAATTAGAGTAAAATACAACAATTTGATATATAGATAACTAAACTAAACTTTTCTCTATATTTTATTTCATGTTCAAGGGAAAAAAAACATAATATATGCTATAACTTGTAAGCTCTTTATCCATGCATTTAATGGATTATGCATTAATTACTTCATTAATGTCTCCCCAATCTATCTTTCAGCAGCTTTTTCTTATAACCCTGTCTATGACTTTTTCTAAAGTATATTCTCTTGATCTTTCTTAACTTTTTCTTTCAGAATGTAGGATGGCGTTTTGTCTGTCTTTTCTCTTAAATATGCCACTTTTGGTGTCCTGTGACGATCATCCCCAGGTTTTTTGCCTCTAACTAGTCCACAGCTTTAGGCAAAGGTGTGACATTTAGTAACAGAATAATAGAGTTGGAAAGGACCTTGGATGTCTTCTAGTTCAACCCTCTGCTCAGGCAGGAAATCCAATCTCTTCTTAAAAACCTCTAGTGTTGGAGAACCCATAATTTTAGAGGCAAGCCAATCCACTGATTGATTGTTCTGTCAGGAAATTTATCCTTAGTTCTAGATTGGATCTCTCCTTGATTAATTTCCATCCATTGCTTCTTGTCCTGCCTTCATCTGCCTTGGAGAATAGATTGACCCCCTCTTCTTTGTGTCAGCTGCTTAGATATTGGAACACTGCTATCATGTCACCCCTAGTCCTTCTTATCATTAAACTAGAGATACCCAATTCCTTTCATATATTTTAGCCTCCAGTTCCCAATCATCTTTGTTACTCTTCTCTGCACTGTCTCTAGAGCCTCAATATCTTTTTTATATTGTGGCAACAAAAAAATGAATGCAAGTGTGATCTTACCAAGGTATTATAAAGTGGTATTAACATTTCACTTGGTCTTGATTCTGTTAATGCAGTCTAGGACTGCCTTGGTTTTTTGGGCAGCTGCAGCATATCTCTGGCTCATATATAAGTGATTGTCCATTAAGACTCCAAAATCCCCACTATTGAGCCAGTTAGCACCTATTCTGCATTTGGCATTTTTGCCTAAATGTAGAATTTAATTTTTCTCATTATTGAATTTCATTTTGTTAGCTAGGGTCCAGTGTTCAAACCTGTCAAAATCCTTCTGTATATTGAGCCTTCTTCTAGAGTGTTGACTTCCAGCACAGTATCAACTGCAAATTTGATGAGTTCCTCTTTTATCCTCCCATCTAAATTTTTGATGAAGATATTGAAGCGTATTGGGTCTAAGACAGAGCCTTGGGATACCCCCAATTTTGTAGACCCACAACTAGCTTCCAATCATGCAGAAATTTCTAGATGTTGTAATTGCAAATGTTATTCATGCTGGTTTCCGGTACACTCTTTCTTCTTTAAAGGGCCGTGGTGGCTCAGGCTGTAAGATAGCCTGTTATTAAAACACAGCAACCTGCAATTACTGCAGGCTCGAATCCCACCAGGCCCAAGGTTGACTCAGCCTTCCATCCTTTATAAGGTAGGTAAAATGAGGACCCAGATTGTTGGGGGGGGCAATAAGTTGACTTTGTAAATATACAAATAGAATGAGACTATTGCCTTACACACTGTAAGCCGCCCTGAGTGTTCGGAGAAGGGCGGGATATAAATGTAAATAAAATAATAATAATAATAATAATAATTAAATAAGAGAAGGACTTTCTGCAAATTTCTTCTCCTCCGGTTACCATTCTTAGGGGATTTTTTTTAACATAACCCTCTAACTTTTAATAATAGATATTGTATGAACTTCAAAAGAAAGTGATAACTGATGTATAGAATCTAACATTCCTTTTAAGAAGGTCTTTCTTGGAGGATCATTTATCATGTTCAGAAAAGAAAACAAGATTCTATTGCTGTTGCTCCCTTCTGGTTTCTGTAAGCTATAGGTTATAAATGAGCAGCTGGGAAAGACTTTTATAGTTTTATTTTCTCTTGGTGTTCCCCTGATCTATGAACCATCACAAGCAAAACCTTTCTCAAGAAGCTATAATAAATCATAAATATTTATAGCTTCTAATCACAAAGCAGCAATGATGCAGGAGAAATAATATTCGGTCTTGTTCTGATGCAGTCGGCATAAAGCCCGCAATAGTTGATGGATACTACTTTCTCCCCCTCTCTCTTATATATATAACTAATCCCTCTGTGCAGGTTAGGAACCTGAAGCGTACAATGTCAAATAAGGAGACTGAATCTGCATCCCAGGGGCAGAAAGGGGACCTGAAGTTGTTAGACATTTCAGGCAAAATTAATAATATGAATAGCTAATTTTTTTAGGACTCAAACATAGCTCTAATTGATTCAAAAAAATAATGCCAAATCAAGAAGCTGATTAAAAAATAATGAGCATTATACATATGGCAACCTTATTCCAGCAAGTATTTACTTCTTGTTTCTTTGAGTTAAGTGAAAGTGAAAGGTTTCTTTATAAAATGAAAAACTCCCATGTTTTCAGTTCAGCTCATGGTTTAGTTAGTGTCTGGTAGGTTTTGATCCACTGAAAAGTATTTTACCTCCATCTGAAATTGAGTCCAAGTGATAAAAGAAGAGGTTAGTAAGAGATCATAAAAAATTTAATAAGGCATATCTGAAAGGATATCTTCATGATGACAATTGTGATAGTCACAAAAATATACCTAACACTAGTGGGATATGAAAGGAAAAATATTTAGCTCAAATATAACACATTATGTTTTGCTCATGAGTCACCTGAGAATTATTTGGTAATTCAGTCCTCTGTAGTATAGCTTCAGCATTTCTTTGATGCCCAAGAGAAAGAAACAGGCCAATCCACTGCTGGGAACCAGAAGAAGGTTAACGCCTTTACAAATCACTTCTCACCTCAGTCTGACCTGATAAAATGTGCAGATGATCTGTTACTCAATGCATTTGCAATATAGAGATCAGAGTCTATTAATTGGTTTGGAATGTGATTATACACAGCTGGTTCTGAACAATAAAATTCTTTTGTGACACAATCTGATTATCTCCATATCTGAGTTCTCCACTTAGTATAACACCCATCATATCTCCAAGGACATAACCCTTATGCAAAATACGAAATGACATAAGAGCAATAGGAAGTGTTGGTTCCAAGCAGGAAAAAGGAAGGGAAAGAGTTTAGGCTAGACTGAAGGCTAGACTGAAGAACCTGTCAACCATAAAGTTGCTGTCTGACAAATCAGCTTTTGCAACATCTCAGCTAGATTCGCTTTGATGTTTGTGCATTTTCAGGAGACCAACTGGAGGCTTAGGGCATTTCGATCATCTCTTCTAAACAGCAATTTGTCTCTTGTAAACAGCGTTTTGTCAAATAAAAATATTTGGTTTCGTGGGGGTGTTTGAATTTGTTTGTTTGAAAGCTCATGTAAGTTTTTGCTTCTGGATAAGAACATTCCTTACTCTGGTCTCCTCTCCTGATAGCAACCCTAATAGTGATTTAACACAGGTTAGAATATCAGATTCACAGGCCATATTTGGAGAATTGTGCTCCCATTTTGAGCAAATGAGTAATACGCAGAACAATCTTGTAATACAAACTGGTCACTAGATCCAAAATTAATGCATGTACAATGCAGTCATAATCCACATTCTCAGACAGCAACTTAAAACGGCATAATAATTACTAATTAATTATAATCATCCTAACTAATATTTTA
Source organism: Ahaetulla prasina (assembly GCF_028640845.1). NCBI lineage: Eukaryota > Metazoa > Chordata > Lepidosauria > Squamata > Colubridae > Ahaetulla > Ahaetulla prasina. Next base: position 185,714,436 of record NC_080541.1, read on the forward strand.
TCTCTGACAACTGGTATTCACCTCCACAAATTACAATCTTGCACTACTGGAGATAGTATCATGAATGGAAGGCAGCATCTCATCTGCACTAATGACTAACCAATCCAAATAATTTACCTATGACTTTTGTACATAGTTGTACACAGTCAGAAAACTAAAAGAGATCAGAGTTCTTTCCCCTATACAAATTGTTATGCACTGTTGCTTGGGGCCCATGCCCTCTAACAGCCATAAAAGAAACAAGAAGCCTGTGAATATTTGTAGTTTTCCACTTGCTATATCAAGCAGGCTTTCCCTCCATGCTAACTTAACATATGAGAAAAGTAGAATATTAACAAGGCCTTATCTGGAGCTAAATCTCATTGATTAAAAATAGCTATGAAATAAGTTGACTTGTAAACTGACAGACTTATTGTGCCCATTTAAGACTTCTGCCTTTGTTCTGATTATAGGACCATTACACAATTAAGTCTGATGGCAAACAGCAGATAAGGGAATGCTGTAGGTTAGAAGAGCAACTAACTCACTATTCTTCCAAATCAATAGCTGAACCACTATACATTAGCCTTTGTACAAAGAATTTGTCAACATGTAGTGCCATTTTACTTACTGGGAAATATATGATCAGTCAAGGAATCAGTCAGCCACCATTGTATGATTATACCTATTCATGTAGACATTTCTACTTTTGAAGATGAACCAATTATGATTGAACATGGTTGGTCAATTTTGTACTTATTTTTAGCCTCATCCAAACATTATAGGTTTAGGATTGAACGTATTTTGCCAAGTAACCATTGAGCCTCTGAAAATCAAGCATGCCATGGTGATATGTGATGTTTAAAGCACATTCAATAACTTTAAGAAAAGATTATACACGTTTATGTTAGATGGTTCCATCAATAGTTTCTCATACTAGCTATCTCATGACTGAATATCAGCTACTGGGGAGAAGGTCTTTGCTCCTATTCCAAGCACAATATAAATTTGATAAGAAAAAGGATCAGAGAGAAAAAGGAGTGAGTAAAAGAAAAGGGTAAGTCTAAAAGAAAAATCTAAAAAGGGTAAAATCAGAATAAATAGTAATTATTCCAAATGATTTCAACTTCCTTGGTTTTCTGTTCAAAAAGATGGAATTCAAAAAATGTATGCTACATATTTTTGTTCAAATTACCTAGACCAGGGGTCTCCAACCATGGCAACTTTAAGCCTGGTGGACTTCAATTCCCAGCAAAGCTGGCTGAGGAATTCTGGGAGTTGAAGTCCACCAGGCTTAAAGTTGCCAAGGTTGGAGACCCCTGACCTAGACCACTGTTTCTCAAACTTGGCCACTTAAACATCTGTAGATTTGAACTCTAAATCTAAACTAACTCTGGCTGATTGAAGAGTTCTGTGAATTGAAAGTCCACAGAATTTAAAGTGGCCAAAGTTGAGGTCACTGATCTAGACAAACCTTTGGCCTTATCCAGCAGAAAATTAAAATGGAACTACCTTATAGTGAAACACACATATGCTGCCTCCTACCCTTGAAACTATGGCCTTTGAACTATGGTGCTAGAGAAGACTCCTGTGAGTCCCTTGGACTGCAAGGCAATCAAACCAGTCAGTCCTAGAGGAGATCAACCTGACTGCTCTCTAGAAGGCCACATCCTGAAGATGAAACTCAAATACTTTGGCCACCTAATGAGAAGGAAGGACTCACTGGAGAAGAGCTTAATGCTGGGAAAGATTGAGGGCAAAAGAAAAATGGGACGACAGAGAATGAGGTGGCTGGATAGAGTTACTGAAGCAGTCTGCGTGAACTTAAATGAACTCCAGACGATGGTAGCGGACAGGAAGGCCTGGAGGAATATTGTCCATGGGGTCGTAATGGGTCGGACATGACTTCGCAACTAACAACAACCCTTGAAACTACCACTTAGTTCACCTCACATCTCAGCCTTTTTTCTTTTAGAAAGGAATTTTTCTTTGGCTGTATTACTATAAGTAATTGAATATAGATGCCCCTATAATAAACTTGGAACTGTTATTAATTCTGTTCATGACTGAGTCTATTAGATTAAATGTAACCTCTTGAGGGTTAACTGGGTTAGTAGATCAATTTTTTATGCTCCTAAAACGTTAACCTCCTTACTTACCTTAGTTAAATAAATTGTGTGAAACTCTGACAAGTAAGAAGGAGCCACTAGTATGGGTTGGAGGGGGAATATCTGACGCTCTAAGTAATCCAATTCCATCTGAAGTTGATTGCCCAAAGATATTTCTAAGAGTATGATTGCTGCCAATTTAGGGAAGTCTGCCTTGCTGTAGAAAGCAATTTGCTTTTAAATTTATGATGCATTGCATTATGATGCTGAGTAATGGAATGTGAAATAAGTTTCTTAAAAACCTTTTGTTTTGCATCCACATGCGTGCAAGACTGCAGGAGGAAAAATACAATACATTTGGGCAATTATCTGAATCAAAATGTTCTCACTTGTTGGCAGGTTTGAGGAAACCTGGCTCCTTTCAAAAATATTTAGCTCTGCTATGTATTTGGGGAAAGGGAATGAGAAAATACACTTAAAAATCCAGCCAAATTCTTTTGCCATTTTAAGCTGTTGTCTCTCTGAACAGAATCTGTAGTACAGTGGCCCACCACTAAAATGCCTATTAATGAAACATGAACATATGTGCCCATTGCAAATACCATAATCCAAATTGGCATGTGAATTAATGGCCAATACAGATGCACCTTAAGAAAACCAGCAGGGTTGCTTCTGCATTTTTGCAAATGAGACCCTGGAGGATTCTTAAATTTGGAAGGCATTCCTGACAATTTTGCTGTCAGATCTAAGCTTATGAAAAGCAAGCCTGGCAGAGCTTGGCAGCTGAACTGCTGACTCTCTTATTTGTGATCCCTGGGCAATGTTATCCTTCATTTTGATCCATTTTTGCTGGTTCAGAATAATGAATTCCTTTTGCCAACTTTATTTAATGGGTGGGAATTAAATAGACTGGTTAGGTTTTGTGAAACAAGATTTAGAGTACCAAAGCCACCTGAGGTTGAGCTTTATCAGATGAAGTAGAAGGGGAAAAGAAATGTTATGTATAAAGAAATCCTGGCGCTGCCCAGTTTGATTATCCTCATAACAGCTGAAAGCAAATTCCATAAAAGGGTTGGGTTGTATAATTAATCATAAAAGGGTGTTTATCTTTCAGCCACAGAAACTAGAGCCCAGGAATTGAAATCTAAAGAATTTTATAACCAATACACAAGCTCTATCACAAAACAACAATAACAAAAATGGATACCATAAGTTGGAAAAATCAGCTGGACCAGACATTTCCAAAAATCAGAATAATCAGTTTTGATCTGGAAAGGATAAAAAATAGATAGCTTGCAAACTCTGCAGAGTTGACTAAAGAAATTGATTCCTGCAAGGTGTAAATATACGGGATTGTTGATTTAGCCTATATGACTGTAAGGCTTTCCTCATAGGATGTTTTGTTTGCTTTTTGTTACAGTAGAACCTGAAGATATTTTCAACATGTTCTGGAGCAAAAGTTACTTTTTTTTCGAAGTAGCTTGAAGAAAAAGCCTTAATTACATAAGAGGGAGATCAAGTAGAGGTTGCTCAGTCTTCCTTTCCCCATAGTTTCTCTTGTAGAATATTATGCAATGCTACAATGTCATTTTCACAGGTGGAGAAAGCTGGGATAGATTGGATTGTATGGTTGATTCTTTGAAGCATGCATGTGACCAAATAATTTTTTCAGTTTATTAAACATTGGCTATCAGAGCTCTCTTAGAAGGTAATGTTGCTTTGAGATTTATTCCGTTTCTCAAGTCTCAATTTCTTCATGCCACCAGCCACTAAGTTTAATTCTGATTTCCCTTGTCCTAACGGAATGTTACACTACTTCACTGGGCCTTAATCAGAATCTCAAGTTCATCTCAACACTTTGAAAGTGGGCTCGGGGCTAACCAGTTCAAAATTCAAACTTATTTTAAATTCAACATGACTGGGATGTCCTTTGATAATAAGTGATTGTATACTGGGCTAACATAAATGCCGGCAGGAAAGTTTGCTCTTTAGAAGAATTGGGGAACAGCAAGCCACAAATCTTAAAGTTGCCAAGGTTGGAGACCCCTGCTTTAAAGGATTCTTCATGACAGCTTCTTTTTCTATTGCCTTCTACTCCCCATGGCATAGTTCACAATGTCATCCTGTGTCTTCTGCTTGCGTTGGTTAACCCAGTCTATTGCTAATAAGCTGCAATCCTGAAAGAATCAAAGTATGCTCAGGAGAGGCTGGTATGCCCTGCCCAGCCAATAGCAGCCCATATTATGATTAGAAATTACTTTTCAAGAGAAAAGCTTGTCAATCAGCTGTGGCAAAGCATTAAACCAGTGATTAGAAGCAGTACAACCACACTCCATCGCAAGTGAAGATCAAAGGGCACCCTTTATCGTCACATCTTTGGAAACAAACAAAGGGAATAGTAAATCTTATTTTCCTTTATTTGTTAAGTTGGGAAAGGGTATATTGCACTTTGGTGCATAATTTGGTGGTCTCTGTGCTATTTTCACTATTTCTGCCTTCAGAAGGATACAGGGAAAAACTTTCAAAAAAATTTGGCAAAATCTTGAAAATATCCCACTGAAATCTGGCAAAGTTATTTTTTTTCTACAGGATGAATTATCCTTGTTGGGTTTTTTTAACAAACCATTCATTTTAAAAAAAGACCTCTGAAGTAGCTGCAAGCATTTTGATGCTTCCCCATTGTAACCTATGGATGAACCTTTTCTTTGAGCTGAATCTTGATTGATGTGACTTGAATAAAATTTGTTTTTAAAACTTTAACTGCAAGCTCAAATCCGTACTTCTCCAAAATTTGAATCAGCGATTCAGATCATTCATGCTATTCTAGGATCCTTTATAATGGCAGAGATAATGGGGAAGAAGTTGCCTGGAAGTATGTTTTCTCATTTCTTTATTAAAATTGAAGGGAATTAAAAGTTTAATTGAATTATGTATTAACCGTAGTTACGTTTTAAATGTGAACAATTCTGACACATCCCAGTGTAGTACCAGTAAGGCTGAATCTTGTTCCTGATCTCAGAAGAAATATGAAGCATTCTATGAACCGGGGACAGCGTACATTTTTAAAATAGCAGTAAATGATATTGGAATCAGGGTCTTCTGGTCCAGAGAAATGCTTTGTTAAAATGCAACAAACACTAAGTTTCAGAGCCACCACGTGCTGTGCCAAATAGCTGTTAATCTGGACGAACAGCAGCAAGGAACCTGGGAATATTTGACATCTTTGCAATAGCAGACAGTGGTCAACTATTGCATTTGTTTTCCTCTTCGACCACAATAAACATTCTAATTTAGTTGGGCGGCATCTGACAGTTTTCAGCCAAGTCTCAGGAAATCTGTGATTTACTGGCAAGACCAGGAATGAAAGCCAGAGACTTTGATTGCCAAATGCTAATTCCCATTGCTAGTGTAGGACAGCTACTGCCAAGGCATAAAGAATTATCATGATGGTTATTGATCCTCTGGCAATCCCATTAACCATTGACCAAATTTCTATTATCCTGATCTAGGTATAATAGTTGGTAACAATTCAGAGGAGCCAGCTGGTCTAGCAGATGAAACAGAATCTACTGGCACACCATGCTGGTGCTGGGCCAGAACTCTGCAGTAGCCACCCAACCCTAAATACCCGTTATATTGACTGACAAATAAAATCATAATTCTTCCAAATGTACTGGCTTTCTTGAGCAAAGTGAACTACAAACCTGTTTGAGACTAGATTATTTTTCCACCAAGAAACCCAGATGTTGTCAATCCTTAAGTTGTGTCTGATTCTTTTCAACCCCATAGACTGTAGCATGCCAGGCTCCTCTGTCGTCCACTGTCTCTTGGAGTTTGCCTAAATAAATCCTAATAGGATTTATAATTAAACAAACAACTGAGGGAGCTGTAGAATAGGTTCTCCTTTTGATTCAGGACCCTTTAGATTATGATTCAGGACCCTTTAGATTTTGATTCAAGACAGCTATATAAATTCTGTAACATAACTCAGTGTCAATCAAGTAATTGTTAAACCATGAAATCCCTGTTTCCCAAAAGTTAAGCAGATGGTGAAAGAGTATGCTGCTGGGTTTCAGCTGTCAGGTCAGGGTATGGACTAAAACAGTGTTAGTCAACCTGGTCCCTACCGCCCACTAGTGGAGGTTCCAGCTTTCATGGTGGGCGGTAGGGGTTTTGTCTGATACTGAAGCACTTTCCTGTTTTTAAATTTAATTGACTTTTTAAAAAATTTTCATAGCATTATTTAAAAACATTTTCATTAGGTTTTCATTAAATTCCCCGTGACAATTTAAATTTCTGAAAATATACTATTTGTATTGCCCACACATAAGTTTAGTTCATGTTATGTAAGTGAAACTAAATGGCGCTATAGTGCGACCGCAAACAAAAGAGCCTCGTCCCAGAATAGCTTGCGCATCTCCCCCCACACCACCCAGCTGTAACAGACAAGCAGAGCTGGTAGCCAGCGCCCCTCCACACCAAACCCAATCCACGATGCGCGAGAGGCATGTGCAGACAACAATACACGGCACATTACTGTGGAACCGATGGGCGGTTAGAAAATTTTACTACTAACAGAGATACAAAAGTGGGCGGTAGGTATAAAAAGGTTGACAACCCGGATTAAAATGAAAGAGGCTTAATGACCCAGTTCAAAGAGAAACCGTTAGATAAAGTTTGGGATGAGCTGTTTAACCTTGGGCTTCACAGCCACTGGTGTGAAACCGCTATAGTCCTAACTGCCACTCATCTACCTTGTAAAAATTAGTATTCACTACTCTTTTCCTTTCATTTCTGAACTTTTGAAATAGTTAGAGAAAGTGAACATTTTACCAAAGTGGATCTCAGAAAAGCTTAGAATAAAAGCTTTATTCATATTAGAGAGGAATATAGATTCTGAATTTTTTTTGACTATATTATATTCAGATTATCAGATAGTGTCTTGGTCATACTTTCCACAAATATCTGGGCAAGTCCATGATAATGTATGCAAATGCTCTGTTAAATTATTCTAAGTATTCTGCCCATCATGTTCATGCAGTTCTTCAACATTTTTATAACCGCAGCCTCTATGCTAAGATGGTAAAATATGCCTTCGACTGGGCTGGACTGTTTGGATAAGATAGAATACATTCTTTCTTGAAAATGCTATTCCTATTCCCATAATGTATGAAGTGTTACAAAAGTTGATGGAGTTAGTGGAGATGGCTAAATTGACTGCTTTGATTAAAGAGAAAAAAACACAATTACTTCTGTTCCTACTTGGAAACCGCTTCTGGACTTTGTGCTTGAGGTATAAAAATAAAGGTTTGGTTTTGGTTTTTACAAACTTGTTATTATAGAAATGGCTAGTTTATCTTTTTATGTAAAAGTAAAAAGTTGTGGTTTAATGTTACCTTATTCTACTACACCAAAGGGATTCAGAAGTCAATACCTTTTCTGTCTTTTCCTCCTTTTTCCTACACTTTTCTCTTTCCTTTTCCTTCCCCTATCTTTCCTAATATTTTCTTTTGCATTTTTGCATTTTATATTATAAATTAATAAAAAGAATAAAAAGGAAATGGAAACTCCATTCCTGCAGTATCAGGGCAATACAGTGTTTTGGGACCTTTGGCAACCTCTTTTGTCAAATTCAGTATAGAAACATCATCCAGGTTATTCTCTTGGTTAATTGTATATCCCTTTTAATAAGAATAACTAAGACATCATCCCTTTTTTGTTATTTTATATGTCCAATGAAACATCTTTTTCTATATCATTCTTGTAGCCTATCATTTTTAAATCCAATTTCAAATCAGTATCAATCTTGTCAGGTAAAATGTTTTCCTCTTCATAACATCTTTTAAACACAATCTATTCATAGATGCTCTTAAAATTAACTCTGGATTCATTGTTCAAAAATATTCTTCAATATGAATGACCTATATGTGCCCACCAGGAACTTGCGAATATACAGTAACAACAAACCTTGGTTCACAGCTAAATTTAAGCAGCTACGTCGTTCCAAAGAGGAAGCCTACAGAAAAGGTAAGGGGCATGCATAAGAGCACAAACGTGCCTACCGTTCCTGTCCTACTGTTTCCTTTCATTATATCCAATTTATATAGTTATTACATACTTATACTCATATATATGCTTATATATAGTTACTTCATGCTTATGTTTATATATACTGTTGTGACAAAATAAAATAATAAATAAATAAAAAGGTGATAAAATGCTGTACAATCAGGCCAGAAATGTATTAACAAGGGAGATTAGAGCAGCAAAAAGAAACTACTCTGAAAAGCTAAAGAATCACTTTCCAAAAGTGATTAGAAAAGGAATGTGAATCCAATGTTCTTTTAAAGACAGAGATTATGATTTGAACAAGATGGCTATCTCCCAGAGCTATAAACTCACTGGAGACTACTGTCTTGTGTTCCTCTTATGAAGAGTGCCTGTCTGAAGCACTTGTGGGTGATCTCATGTTCTCTCCTTGCCCAGATTCCATCCCACCATGGTAGTCAGTTCTGCTTTTTTTGGAGTCATCTTCAAGTCCATCATTTGTTCCCTGGAAATTGCCACGGATTCTGTGATTAATTGATGAGTCCTGGTGGGAAGCCATATAGTATAGTAAATCCTTCTTTTTATTTCTATATTTAAATTGAAAATAAAATCTACTGGTAACATGACTTAGGGCTATTAGCCTAATTGTTTTTGAGTTCCCTCACTTATTTTTTTCAGATGATAAAAGACTGCTTGCATACTTCAACTGAAAGATATATGTGAGGGAATATTTTGTCTCTAAAATCTTTAAGGGGTGTTGGAATTGAAATGGAATATATTGTTTTGTGGACAAGATAGTTCCATCTTGAGACAGAGTACTATTGGTTGGACTGTTTTTTTTTCCCCAGAACTTCTCTAGTTCTTGCCCTCTTATTCAGTATATACACCACATAATTTATTCTGATTCCCCTAAACTAGCTTGCTATCTGCACAAACAGCTTGTTTTAGTGGAACGTCTTGTGTAATTCCTTTCGAGAATGCTGCTGTTCATTAGTAGCCCAGAATATTGAAGATCATAAATATCCAGTCTAAATAAGAAAGATTGTCAGAACTAAAATATGAGATTTATATTTTTCTAATGGAAAAATTTTAGTGAAGGAAAAAGACATTTTCTCAATGAAAGAGAACTAGCTAAGGGAAAGGAAATCCTTCCTGTTGAAGACTATTTCAGCTTCAATCACAACAATACACGAGCACACAATAGATTTAAACTTAATGTGAACCGTTCCAATCTTGATTGTAGAAAATATACTTCAGTAACAGAGTTGTTAATGCCTGGAATGCACTACCTGACTCAGTAGTTTCTTTCTAAAATCCCCAAAGCTTTAACCAAAGACTATCTACTATTGGCCTCACCCCATTCCTAAGAGGTCTGTAAGGGGCGTGCATAAGAGCACCAGCGTGCCTACCGTTCCTGTCCTAATGTTCCCTTTGATTGTATCCAATTCATATGGTTATTTCATGCTTATACTTATATATATTGTTGTGTTTGACAAATAAATAAATAAATAAAATAAATAAATCTGTTAAACTCTGCAGTACTTTTATATGGAATAAAACATTGCCTAAACAGACCTTTATGTTCAATATATAATAGCTAGATTTCTACTGTAGCTAGATTTCTAATTTCTGTATTTTTATTCACAAAATAACTACCACACTTTCACATTGTATGTTGAAGCTAAAACTCCTTGAAATACGTACCTAATATCATTTTCTTAAAGATTAGTCTACTCTGCCTAAGAGCACTTCACAACATTCAGTATTCTATAAACGTTTTTTTTGCTTTGATGTTGCTGTTACCATCTTCTTGTTTACTAAAAAAAACATTTTCTTTGCTTTTAAAAATTTAGAGTAATTACAACCATTTATTCCAGCTGTGTATCTTGGTAGATTACTAAGCATCGACCCACCCTACTTTCAATACGTACATTCTGCCTGTGATTACTGAATATGAGCCAAGAGGAATTTTTTCTCAGCCAAGAGGGCTTTCCAGAAAATAAATAACTTTCCCCTTCTTTCTCATACAGCACTGTCAATCAAGCTTCATTCTAATTATCAAAATATCTTCTTCTTTCTGTATTATTCTTACTTTTAATGCTTTACAATAGTTGTAGCAAATTATTTTTCTCCTGCAAACTATTTTAATGTCAGATCATTTTGCTCTATATCTATCTATCATCTATCTATCCATACATAGATACATAGATACATAGGTACACACACACACACACACACACACACACACCCTAAATAAAGGTTTATGGAATTATTCTAAACCAGTTTCATTTGAGATATATTTCTATCAACATAATGAGATATATAATATGAGTAAGTAAATTATCCATTGATAGTATCTATTGATGTGAAATATCTTGTATAATGCTTCCTTAGAAAATATCTTCAATCGCAGTTCAGGACACCTCTTTATACTATCTTAACAGCAAAATTGTCTATTTCACTCACAAAGGATGGTTAAAATTTTGCCAAGTCACAATATGTTATTTCCAACATTTCTCTATTTCTCTAAAAAGGTTGCATTCTTAACATTCTGAGAGTAATAATATTGTATATGCTATTCTCTAAGGATTCATTATTATTATTGTAGTATACATCTGGTTTGAATGAATATTACCTTGCAAAATATTTTTCTCTGATAATTATGAACAGACATAGAACTCATATTTTATGCTTTGAAGTAGCTGTTCCATGTTCACCAGATACTTGATATTATAATGTTTGCATATGTTTTAAAAATCACACAAGTGGCAGATTGCTGGATTAAGCAACTGAAATATTCAGTTTTGGTCACCACGATGTAAAAAAGATGTTGAGACTCTAGAAAGAGTGCAGAGAAGAGCAACAAAGATGATTAGCGGACTGGAGGCTAAAACATATGAAGAACGGTTGCAGGAACTCGGTATGCCTAGTTTAATGAAAAGAAGGACTAGGGGAGACATGATAGCAGTGTTCCAATATCTCAGGGGTTGCCACAAAGAAGAGGGCGTCAAACTATTCTCCAAAGCACCTGAGGGTAGTACAAGAAGCAATGAGTGGAAACTAAACAAGGACAGAAGCAACCTAGAACTAAGGAAAAATTTCCTGACAGTTAGAACAATTAATCAGTGGAACAACTTGCCTGCAGAAGTTGTAAATGCTCCAACACTGGAAATTTTTAAGAAAATGTTGGATAGCCATTTGTCTGAAATGGTGTAGGGTTTCCTGCCTGGGCAGGGGGTTGGACTAGAAGACCTCCAAGGTCCCTTCCAACCCTGACATCATCATATCATCATCATCATCATCATTATTATTATTATTATTATTATTCTCTTATGCAGCAAATCTTTTTTGTCCAATCTTATGTCCAAACAGGTATACCGACAACGCAATATTTTTTCAGCTTTCATAACTAACTTTTGAAAATAAATCTAACTTTTTATCTGTCTGCAGTATTTTTATCTCATTGTTATAAACTGTAATAGCCACCGGTATCTCTTGTGATCTACTCTCAGCTGGCAAGCAGGAAAAAAGATAGATTACTATCTTTATCATGACTGTTATATTCCATGATTTTCTGTTACTACCATGGCTTCCTATTATAATAGTTTTCCTCAGTCTGCAGCCAACTTATCCAGAAGGCACCAGAACTTCATAAAAACAAAATGAAAAATATACATATTCCCTTGGTGTGCAGCTAAATACAATTTTCCCAGGAAAGATATGATTGGTTTGAGTTTTATAACATCATGGTATTACTTACATGGCAAACATTATATAATCTTCTATGAGTAACTTGTTTCCTATGTTATACAAAGAAGAAACAAAAAAGTGATTATCTATGCGGAGAATGCCATCTTGCACCTACCATTATTTAATTAACATTTATAAACTATTTTAAAATTTATGACCGTATCATATCAGAACTAATCTTCAGTCATTCCTTCTCTCCTTTTCACCCAAATGTTATACCCACCTTTATCTGTATTCAATGCAGGGGTGAAATCCAGCAGGTTCTGATAGGTTCTAGAGAACCAGTAGCAGAAATTTTGAGTAGTTTGGAGAACCAGCAAATACCACCTCTGGCTGGCCCCAAACTGGGGTGGGAATGGAGATTTTGCAATATCCGTCTCTCAGAGTGGGGTGGGAATGGAGATTTTGCATTATCCTTCCCCTGCTACACCCACCAAGCCACACCACACCCACCAAGCCATGCCCACAGAACCGGTAGTAAAAAATTTAAATTTCACCACTGATTCAATGGATAAATAAAAAATAAGGAGCCCTAATGGGGCAGTGGTTAAAGTGCCGGATTGCAGGCAATCTCTGCCCACAGCCTGAAGTTCAATCCTGATGGGACTCAAGGGTGACTTAGCCTTCCAACTTTCAGAGGTTGGTAAAATAACACTGATATTGTAAACCACCCAGAGAATGCTATAAAGCACCACGAGGTGCTATATAAGTCTAAATGCTTTTGCTAAATAAAAATAACTAAGTATGATTAAATTAAGTATTGTTTAAAATATTTTTCCTTTTATATGTGTTTTTGCTATAAAATATAATAATGAAACCTCATTGGCCCTTTTGCCTTTAAATCAATCACGTTTGAAAGTGGAATGCTAGTCTATTGGTTAGGATCAAAGAGCTGGTATTTCCATTCAAGATGCTCATGGGGAGATCTAGGGCGAGTTAGTGCAACCCAACCTCATCTCAACTGGTGAGGGCCACATTCCTCAATATTATGTGGGGCAGTTGGAAGTTATAACCAAGAGTGCAAGAGTACTCATGTATTCTTATGTATTCTTATACAGGTAGTCCTCAACATACAAGAGTTTGTGCAGTGAGTATTCGAAGTTACAATGGCACTGAAAAAAAAGTGACTTATGACCATTTTTCACACTTATGATGATTGCATCATCTCCATGGTCATGTGATTTACATTTGGACACACAGCAACTAGTTCATAGGCGCCACATGGGGTCATGTGATCATCGTTTGCAACCTTCTGACAAGCAAAGGTCAATGGGGCAGCCAGATTCACTTAATAATAATGTTACTAATTTAACAACTTCAGAGATTCACTTAACAAATGTAGCAAGAAAAGTTGTAAAATGGCAAAACTCACTTAACAAATTGCTCATTTAGCAACCTAAATTCTGGACTGTGATTATAAATTGAGGTCTACCTGTAGACATTTCCCCTGGAAATTTTGGTGATCCTTCTTGAACTATTGGTGGGAAGGGTCTCAATTATAGAATAGTTTTGATGTGTTTTTTCTGAGGAGATTTATCTCTTGCTAATTATAATTTGCTTTTAGCGTGCACGAAAGGCTTTTTAATTTTCTTAGAACCTTTTCTGATAGTTGTAAAATTGATTTAATTTACTGCTGCATTAGTCTATTGGTTCCAAATTGTTTGTAACTGATCTTTAGAGAATTGCCTTCCCACAGGATATAAATCTTCTCTATCAGATTTCCTCAATCTACTATCTTCCAAAAGTGTTGGTACCCTCATCATCCTCAACCAGCCTGTGTTGGTCTTCAGTGCCTACAAGCCCATTTTGTAGGCACTGAGTTTCGGAAGCCTCCTTAAATAATATTTCAGTCAGAAAACTGGGTCACTGAAGGTCCAGTCTTCATTTAGATATACCAAAATCGAGACTTTAAATTATAGCAATATTCTATTCAAATAAAATATTTAAAGAAAATGAGACCCTTCAGATTATGATATATAATGCTTCCCATGTGATTTTTATGCTAGACAGTTTCTTCATGCTGCTTTGGAATCTTATGACTTTAATGCATTTCTTTTTAAAATATGCACACCCAAAATGTATAATTATCTGATCTGGCATAAATCTGCTATGATGTCTCTTTCTCCAGTGGGGGTCTACTCACTTTGATTAAATACCACTTTTTCCCAGTGATGCTGACTACTTGATTCATGGCATCATGCAGAGTTTGACATGACCCTGCAGTTATTTATTCATTGTTGCTGAAAAAAAAATATTTGGGCAGTTTAACTTTTTGATCACCATAATTGCATCCTAACAAATTATGTGCCAGCCTTTTATGTGTAATTTTAGCTTCAACTGTAAATACTGAATATGTCTAATCATTATTTTGAGGCAATCTTTAGAAGTACGTTTTTTTGGGGTATCTTATCTTGTCTGTTGTCACTAGTATCTCTATTGCGGTATTATAATAGATATTATAGGTATTACAATACAAATACACAAATAACAATGTGAGACATAGACTTAGAAATATATAATAAAATGAAAAAAATCATAGAAGTAAAAATAAACATAACGTTGATTCACTAAATATCCAAATAAAAATGACTGTCTATTGTTACTCCATGAATTGAAGTTATATTTATTTTTTACTGCATTTTCTTAATTTTCATGTGATCAATTTTTAATTCAGTCTCAGCTTACTCCAATAATAATAACTTTTGATTGATATGCACATATGCCACAGTGGACTAAGATACAATTGGATTAACTGCTCTGACCTCAAAGCAATCAATAGATATATTAAACATCAGATTTGAATTCCTAATTCTTTGGAGCACCTTTTGCTTAATCATATTGTGTAAGTTTTGCATGGCCATCACATGATCTTCAAAAGCCTCTTGTTGATTCAAAACAATTGGATATACAGAACAGAATAATAGATTTGGAAGGGACCTTGGAGATCTTCTAGCCAACCCCCTGCCTATACCAGGGGTATCAAACTCAAGGCCTGCGGGCCAGATTTGGCCTTGAGGTGTTTAAATCTGGCCCACGGGGCCAGCCTGGCAATGTCAAAGGACCACCCACAGTGCCTCTGTCAGCCAAAACAAGCTGCAGGGGGGGGTATGAGGCCCCCCCGTGGCCCATTTTCAGCCTCCATGGCTTCCTGCAGCCAAAAACAGGCCACATAGAGGCCCTGCGAGGCCTGTTTTCAGCTTCCCCAGCCTCCAGCAGCACTTTGCCGGCCAAATAGAAGCCACAGAATGGGGGGTCACACAATATAATGAGTGGTTATATGGTAAGATCTATGCTCTATCTTTTTAATGGTATCACCAACCCTTGGCATTTACTGTATTTCCTAAAGAAATTCATTATTCTTCATTGCTCCAGTGAGTTGTGAGAATAGAATAGAATAGAATAGAATAGAATAGAATAGAATAGAATAGAATAGAATAGAATAGAATAGAATAGAATAGAATAGAATTTTTTATTGGCCAAGTGTGATTGGACCCAGAAGGAATTTGTCTTGGTGCATATGCTCTCAGTGCACATAAAAGAAAAGATATGTTCATCAAGAATCATAAGGTACAACATTTAATGATAGTCATAGGGTACAAATAAGCAATCAGGAAACAATCAGTATTAATATAAATCGTAAGGATACAAGCAACAAAGTTACAGCCATACAGTCATAAGGCAGCCCATGCCCTCAAAACCCTCAAGAAAGTCTGAGTTAGAAGGACTAACTGAAGCCACAAGGAGGTTTTAAAAAAGTAAAAATTAATTTACTATAGTAATGCCTTACCACTCTCCCCCATGAAGTTTTATTATTTCTCTTAAGGAAAGGAATCTGAGCATGTTTTATAGTTGAACAATATTTGAGAGTGAAATGTAGCAGTTACTATCCCAAACACAAAATCCTCTTTGGAATTTTTAAAAGATTAGTTAATTAATCCAGGTAAGCATTCCCTTCATCTTTACCTGAAAATATCTCCAAACAGCTCTGAGTCACAGGGTAATGAGTGTATGTTACAATCCAAAAATAATGGGAGGCCTGACAACCATTCGTTTAGTGTCTGTTCACGCCCACCATGGCCACACCCACCCCTCACCATGCCTCACCACTACCCCCAGCTCTCCAAGGTCAAACACAACCCCTGTTGCAGCCCTCAATGAAATCGAGTTTGACACCCCTGTACTAGATGGTAGGTTTTTTTTTTTCTTCTTCAGCAAAGTGACTTTTGAAGTAATTTTTGAGGAAATATGTGAGTTTTTTGATGAATAGATAATAGATAAGCAGTTACAATCTGTTAATAAAATAGAAATATCAAAATATTGAAACAAACAACCTATCAGGGTGACACAAAAATTTGATTAATATGGTTTATTAGAGCTTTGAGACAGTTGGATAAAACTATATTTTGTTGCATTTGCTTCAGATATTATGTTATGTGTAAATGTTTATGTGCTCTTAGGTTTTGTTCAACATTTTCCATGTTGGCATTCTGCCTGAACATCTGCAGTGCAAATTATTTCAAAGATAGGTTTAACCACTCAAAGATTGTGTGGCTGTTTGTACACAGTGCTTTAATATAGTTTTCCTGAAGTGGTTTCTAAGCACCATCTGAAAGCTAACTGTACTATTTTCCATGTGACTATAAAGCAACCTGGCCATTATTGTTCTCTATAGGATACCAATAATTGTACCATAGATTTCCTTATATGTTTTTTTTAGTTATTTATTCATTATTGGTCATATATTCAGTTATTTATTGGCATATGCCATGACTATATCTGGGAAGATTGGCTTAAGTACACATGCAGGCTTGTTAACAGTGCCAAAAGAAATGGGCTGTAAAATTAAAAGTGCCATGTGTCATAGTAATGAGATCAGTTCTTTCTTCTAGAATAAATGAAGAGACAGGCCTAGAAAGACTATGTGAATGAGAAGTTAGAATACAAGTAATTAAGGAGCTCCATTAAAATGCCTATATGATGACTTATTTTCTTTCAAAGGCACAACCATCAATCACGTGTTATAATTACAATTTTTGTCTGTTTGATTATTGAGACTTATCTTTTAAATGAAATTATAAGCAGTCTGGCTCATGGGGATGGGAATTGAAAGTCCATGCAAACAAACATAACAGAATGTGCAAGTATTTAAATACTCTAGAAATGCTTATTAGGCTAGTGGTTATAAAAAGCAAAACAAAACAGGGAATAAGAAGATGAAAAATAAGCTAAGGACACAAGGCTTACTGTCCAAATAAAGGCAGTGGACAGTGTTTGTGGTATCAGATGATTCTTAACCTTATAGGATAATGTAAATAATTATTTTTCACCCTGTCCCTCAATTTTGTATGGACAAACAGACTTTGTCTCTTGTCTACCATCTGTCAATAGCAATGAATATAAATCTCTTAGCCAGCAGAAAGCAGAAACATAGTAATGCCATAATCTTTATAGTAACAAGTCTAGAGGGGATTTTAAATGGTATGCAAAATATGAAATAAATTAAGCTAAACTAGGTAGTAAAACTAGAGGGTGGAAGAAATGTGACACTCAACATATAGTCTTCCTTTAGATTACACTAGAAAATCCATCCCCATTGAGTATCAAGTGCCGGAAATCAGGAGTCAAGATGGTTCAAATAAACAGAGGTTTAGTTCATGCTAACACCCTCTACAAGAATCTGAAGTACCTAAGTGTACTAACACTCAAAGCAAATTGTTGATAGATATGAGTCAATTGAACTCAAGGTGGCTGGATTTAGATCACTTGTGGGTGCAAAAGAATTTGAGACTGATGATGTGCTTGACCCTTCCCCTCAGTCAGCCTACATCACTCACCCTTTCCCCTTGTCCTCCCTCTTCTTCCTTGGGTTCTTTGAAGCTGCTTTCCCTCTCTTGCATCATTTCTTCAAAGGTTCATGGGAACTTGGCAAGGGCAAAAGGGAAGCTGTTTCAAAACAATCTGCCTCCCCATCATCTGAAGTGGCTGGCAAGCCAGATGGTGATTGCTGAAACACAAAAACATTGTTAGAGGACCCCTCCCCTCTCTTGCCCAGAGTTGAAGGCCAGAGATGGAAGGCCCATCATAAGTGAGTCCTCCATCCCCCCCTGGAGTGGTCCAGAAGAACTGGTTAACCTCTTCTTCAGCAGGTTCCTCAGGCAATGCAGTTTGGGGGACTGGTTGTGATTTTTCAGGGAAGTGCTGATTAAACTTGCAAACTAAATCAGGGGCATGAGCATACCATGCATTTTCCCAGGAGTGATCAGCAACAGGGTAGTCTTCCAATTAATCAAGTAATAAATGTCTTTGCCTCTGTGCTTAGTATTTCCAGTATTTCCCCATTTCTTATTCCCTCTACTATGATTAATGATGGAAGTGTTTGATGGGATCATAATGCTTGGAGGAATGCCTTTAGAGAGTAAGGATCAGTGAAGGACTGGGTGCACCGTCATAGACAGGGGAGGTAGAAAGCTACTGGGTTGATTTGTCTCTGAATGGTCCCATAAATTTAGCATCTAGATTTTTGGAAAGTCTTGAAGATGCTAAGAACTTGATCAAGAGCCAGACCATGTCTCCTATTGTGATGGGCATCCCTTTCATCTGGTGGGCACCCCACTGCTCTCTCTTGTAAGACTGCTTGGCTTTCTTCTGTTGCTGCTTCAATAGGGTTTGGGCAATGAATTGCTCCTGTAAGAAATCAACCAACCCTGAAATTCTAAGTGCAGGAAAGTGCACCCCTGAAATTGGAAGTGCAGGGTGGTCTAGAAACACTTTCAGGTGTATGCCATACGTGGCTTGAAATGGTGTCATTGAAGTTGTGGAGTGTAGTGAGTTGTTATAAGAAAATTCTGCAAGAGACAACAAGGATGGCCACTGTCCAATTGTCTTTGCTGTAGGTGCAGTAGCACCTCAGATACTATTGGAGAAGCTGATTACTCTGCTGGGTCTTCCTTGAAGTCATCCATCCAAGCCCGTGAGAAGTGATCTAATCATTGCTTTATCCTGGTGATTGAGTCTTGGTGCTGTTTGGTAGCTCCCAACCTCTCAGCAGTTGCTGTCAAGGCTAGAAATGCAAAAGCTGCAGAATTTTACCAGTACTGGAGTCTGTTGAACCTGAGAATATTTTGGTTTGTGAGAGAGTGCATCTGACATCAAGTTCTTTGAGCCTGGAATACATTGAATGTGAAAATCAAAGCGTGAAAAGAATTGGCTTTCTCTGATTTGACTGGGTACAAGTGGCTTGGTCTTTTGCAGTGTGTGTAAATTCATGTGATCTGGGTTGACTTCTATGGGAAAAATGTTAGAAAAAATCTCCAGTGTTATAATGCTGATTATATTGCAAGGAACTCTTTATTGAAAATGCCATAGTTCCATTCTGTGGCAGTGAAGGTTCCAGAGAAGAAAGTGCAAGGCAAGAAACTGTTTTCTCTCTCCCTCTCTTGTAGAAGAACAATTCAGATGGCAACATCTGAAGCGTCCATTTCAACCACAAATCTCTTTGATGGGTCTGGATCAGAGGTTGGTTTCAGCAGGTTCTGACCAGTTCTGGAGAAATGGTAGCAGAAATTTTGAGCAGTTTGGAGAACCGTTAGTCAAAATTCTGACTGGCGCCACCCCATCTATTCTCTGCCTCCCAAGTCCCACCTGATCAGGAGGAAATGGGGAGTTTGCAGTAACCTTTCCCTGGATTGGGGAGGGAATGGAGATTTTACAATATCCTTCCCCTGGAATGGGGTGGGAATGGAGATTTTACAGTATCCTTCCCCTGCCACACCACCAAGCCACGCCCACCAAGCCACACCCACAGAACCGGTAATAAAAAAAATTTGAAACCCACCACTGATCTAGATGTGGAAGAAAAGGCTGGCAGGCGAAAAGCTGCTTTAATTCTTTGAATGCTGTTTGGTATGTAGAAGTCCAAGCAAATTTAACTCCTCTTTTTGTAGTTGGGTAAGGGGTTGGTCTTGTGAACAAAACTAGGTATACACTTTGTGTAGAAGTTAGCGAAGCCGAAGAAGAATTGTATGTCTTTGGCTGTTGGAGGGCTTGCTAATCTAGTAGAGCCTTGACTTTTTAGGATGGACTTTGTGGATGCCCTTTGTGGAAATACAGTACAAAAGTCTAGCTGTTGCAGATCAAAGGTGCATACTCATACATCTACTAAGAACTGTATGTAGATGATTTGTGTGCTGAGCCCCATTTTCAGAGTAGATCAAAATGACATCTACCTAGAGAATTATAAATTAGTCAAATTAGATGTGCAAAAACTTTGTCCATAAACCTAGAAAATATGGCCCCCGTGTTTATGAGCCCAAATGAAACCACAGCGTATGCAAACTTCCCATATCAAAGGCAGTTGAATATCTCTGGCCTCTTTGATTCTAATGAGGTTGTAAGCATTGCAGAAGTCTAGTCTCATAAAAATGCATGCTTTCTGCTGTCCATCTAAGAGATCTGGAGTTAATGGCATTGAGTAATGATCCCTCACTGTATTTAGGTCCTGGAATTTGTGAACCACTCTCAAAAAGGGCTCCCACTACTGCCAGGTGTACTGGTACCTTGCTTATTGGGTATGAAAAAGGTGGGAGCCGAGGCTGGAGATCTCCTAGGGACATTTCATGGGAAAACCCCATTGGTAATGTGTAAATCATCTGGGGTTAGGGCAGGGGTAAAATCCAACTTTTTTTACTACCGGTTCTGTGGGCATGGCTTGGTGGGCATAGTGTGGCTTGGTGGGCATGGCAGGGGAAGGATACTGCAAAATCCCCATTCCCTCCCCACTCCTGGGGGGAAAATATTGCAAAATCTCCATTCCCACCCCACTCTGGGGCCAGCCAGAGCTGGTATTTGTCAGTTCTCCAAACTGCTCAAAATTTCCGCTACTGGTTCTCCAGTACCTGTCAGAACCTGCTGGATTTCACCCCTAGGTTAGGGTGAGGCTCCTCAAGGCGAAAAGCTGCCAAAAGATTTTTTTTCTTGCTTGTTTCCTTTCATCTATTCTTGATCCTGGAGTCCAGGTATGGTTTTTAAAGGGATAAATGATATGGGTGGCAGGGGTGTGCGGTTTAGTTTATAAAGTGGGAGAAATATGAAGAAATCCCCCCTGCTGTCTTTTTTGTTTTCCTTTATGGACAAAATGTGGCTTTCTGGGAGAGGGAGGGGGTTAAAGAAAGGCAAAGGTTTGGGAAGCACATCCTGAAGCTGCTGCCTAAAGCCTAGCAAAGAGTCAAGAATAGTTTTCTAGTCTTCCAATGATCAGCTGACCGGAGCAGAAATCTGAGAAAACAGCAGCCATTTCCGTAAGTAATTATCAGAGTGCTAAAAATGGCAGCTTCTTCCAGGAGGTATTGAGAGCAAGCCTAAGCACTGCGGGACTGCATCAGGGTGGAATGGTGGGGAGAGGCAGGAGGTCACTGCAGCATCCCTGTAGTCTGACATTAGGACACTGCAGCTGTCGTAACTTTGAAACAGGTTTGTGTGTAGTTTTGGGATATCTTGTCGTAACTTGAATGTTTGTTAACTGACCCTCTTGTATTTTGAGGACTACCTGAATTTGAAAATTCACATAGCAATATGGCAGTTAGCCCTGGATATGCAGTCATAAACCATTCATGCTTCACAAGTTTGATTAGGCATCATTGATTAGCACTTTATGACTTTTGAAGGTCTTAGTTGTTCATGCTATTAGTTATCTAATAACTAATTAGACTGATACCAAACTAGTTTGTAATCAGAATATCATGGCATACCTTACCAAGTGCTTATTTCATATGAGCTGTTATCTCAAGGACATCCTAAAACAAAATGATCATAAATAGAAGAAGTTATATTTATGAAGACAACAGAAATGTGCATTCATTCAACTAGAAAAGCATTTTTGTTTCTAGTGCATTATTTTAAGATACAAATGAATTGAATGCCCATAAAAGTGTCATTGTGTATGAAGTATGGGAAGGTGAAACCTGTATAGTTACTAATCTTATAGGGAAAGTACTTTAAAAGAAATTACTTTTAGTTTGTTCTTGACAATAAAAAGGCAGATGCTTATTCATTGCTTGATGATTACATCACAAATATCAAGTGCAGACACAGGCCTTTCACTGTCTTACAATATAATGGTAAAAGTTTTGCTGTTGTATTTAGCTGGCAGCTCATTCATCTGGCAATTTGACAAAGGAATAACCAGTCTTGAAAGTTGTCACTCCAGGAATAGTAAGAAAAAATTCCAAAGCAATATTGTGTGACAGCCAGTTTGGAAGAGGAGGACAATATATTTCATGTATCTTGTCACTTGACCTAACTATATGTTCATCAAAGGACCCAATTTCTAATGTTTTCATATTTGGAAGACTCAGATTTCTTCAGTGTTAAAATTAGGACACTATACAGTGTTAGTACAATTCACTTAGGAAACTGAACTATGGAATTCAATTTGGGACTGAATACAGATAGAGATATACTGTAGATAGACAAAACTATATACACTATTGTGCAGTGCTGAAATCCATTTTTTTTTACTACCAGTTCTGTGGGTGTTGCTTGGTGGGCATGGCTTGGTGGGCATGGCAGGGGAAGGATACTGCAAAATCTCCATTCCCACCCCACTCCAGGGGAAGGATACTGCAAAATCCCCATTCTCTCCCCACTCCTGGAGGAAGGATATTGCAAAATCTCCATTTCTACCCCACTCTGGGGCCAGCCAGAGGGTGTTTTTGCTGGTTCTTTGAACTACTCAAAATTTCCGCTACCGGTTCTTCAGAACCTGTCAGAATCTGCTGGATTTCATCCCTGCTATTGTAGTATGAAATCATGGCTAGAGAAGGAGCCTAATGCCTGAGATGACACTGGTGAAAACCTGGTTGATTAGTTCAATGTTTCTCAACCTTGGCATGTTCTAGATCCCTTTCATGATACAATATCACCAGACAAGATCTAGGAAGTGGCAACTGTTGCAATACCTGCCTCATGAAACAGAATTCCCTTCAGAATTGGATGGCATTGATCTTCTTGGCCTTTCATGAGTCCCAGAAAACCTGTTTTTCCTCTAAGCAGTGGGCCACAACATTGGATGAACCTGTCCTGAAATGACTTGGAATTGAAGTATGTTGTGGTTTAACCATGGAGTTTTAGGGCATGTATTCATTTTGTTATTAGTTTTTATGATTTAACCATTTGTATGTTGCTGCTATTAATGGCTGCTATTTGAATCTTTGATATTTGAATCTTTGGTTATATGATTCATGTTTGTCTCAAAACACAATGTGCTTAGAAGACTGAATGAGTTTGAAAATATGTTTTGAATATTAATTTGTGATTTTGTTACCAAAAAGAATCTGTAATTGTATTAATTATGTTGAGAGTAACAAGAAAGATTCCTTTGATGGAGAATCTTAAATCTGAACATTGTTAAGCATTAATTCAGGATGAATGACGCTAGTCACCAATTTTCTTTTGCTTGACTAGATTTCTTGGCTTCCATTAAGCCCAGTTTGTTAATGCTTGTTTCTCTATTTTTCATCAGAAGGTCACCTAGAGCTCCAGTGAAAATTGTGAACACTCATTAACATAATTAAATCCAAAAAGGATTTCTCAGCTTGAGAAAGGGTCTATCATACAGCTTTTAGACAACAACTAAGTCACATAGCTGTCCCATTTGAGAAGTAATTTTCTAATGCCTAAACTTCAAAGGAATTTTTGAAATTACCATGTAGCCCAGTGCTAATCCAGTGGAGTGTTGCTTAATGGTCCATTTAATTTTTGTCTTGATTGGTCTTTAATAAGCTGCTCAGCTTGAAGATTGCCTACATATAAGCAATACAATAATACTGTACAGAATTACTTTAGGCATCCTAACTTCCCATAATATTCCACTCTATCTTTCCCTCCTATGGAAGGTGTCCTCTTCAGCTATGGTTTCATGCTGTTTCAGTGATGAATCAGTTTGCAGAGGGCTTAAAATGTTAAAATACTTTTCAGAAGATCATCATTCTTGGTACCTTGAAAAATCATACCACTTACCCCTTTTAAGTTATGCACCTTAAGAAAGTAAATCCACTCTGACATGTAATATTGTCATACAAAGTTACTAGCAGGCATTTAGCCAGCTTGGCCATTTCATATTGCTGACTGCAGCAAAGTTGGAGAGGAAAACTGAGACAAGAAAGATGTGCATAATTATAATTTTGTTTTATGTCTGCTCTGGCAAAATCCACTATATTTTGATGACACATAGAAACCTTCACATATCTCACATTAGACATTTTTACATATTTGTTCAAGACAAAGTCAGATTTATTTAAGAAAAGGTTAATGTTGAGAAAAGTTAACATTAACTTTAGCAAAGGGATCTGTGATTGCCCTAGTTAATTATGTGATGCTTCCTATGCTAGAAATTCCAATGATAGTTCAAAAACATTTCATCAGACAGTGGCCAGCAATCATGTCCTACATTTATTACTTTAATGTAAGAGGACTATTCATAGTCCTATAGTAAAACCTATAATTGCACATCTTTAATTTAAGGACACTGTTGCTGAGCTGTCTTCAATCAATAAGTATGTGAGCCCACTTGGTATGCAATGATAATTGGTTTTTCTGCTAATTGATGCTTAAGTAAAATGAGAACCAAACAAATATATGGAATAATTGCCTTCAATAAAGGATGTTTATTCTTAAGCTCTGAAACAGACAATAACTAATGGGAAGTGTCTATAGACAACCTGAAATTAAGCAGAAACTTCCTAACAGTGAGAACAATAAACCAGCTTGCCGTCAGGAGTTGTGAGTGCTTCACATTGGAGGTTTTTAAGAAGAGACTGGACAGCCACTTGTCTGAAATGGTACATTGTAGAGCAGGGGTGTCCAAACTTGGTCCCTTTAAGACTTTTGGACTTCAACTCCCAGAGTTCCTCAGCCAGCTTTGCTGGCTGAGGGACTCTGGGAGTTGAAGTCCAAAAGTCTTAAAGGGACCAAGTTTGGACACCCCTGTTGTAGAGTCTCCTGCTCGAGCAGGAGTTTGGACTAGAAGTCTTCTAAGGTCCCTTCCAGCTTTATTCTAAAAAGAAAAAAGACTATCTGGAACAACGATGTGAATATTGCAGTTAAAATAGCTAGCTTCACAGAATAACCAAAGTAAACCAGGACCATTCCATGTCAGCTCCAGATCAATTCAACATGGCAATGGATGGGTTGAGTTGATGTAATTTAATCAAAACATATAAGACTGGACTTAGTGATTGTCCTTTCCTGCTGTGATTACTTGGGCTATTCACCTTTCTTTTCAGTTGATAGCAGTAATAATAACATCTTGTTTACCAAGCAAGTGTGAAGTAAGTTGAACGCACCATTTTTGTACTAGAACAGAGGCATTTTATTACAGTGCTCAAAGAAAAAAACAATTGACTCTCATATAAAGTTTGAAATCCAAATTGATTATAACCTGGAAAAAGATACTTTGAAGAAAATATCAGGGAAGAGTTCCAAGCCAGTTAGAGTAACCTAAATAGTTCTTCCTAGAACTGCCTTTCGTCTTGTCATCATTATTCCACCTATAGTCCCTTATGGATCATAGGAAACTGTTTTAAATATTCTAGACTGTTTGTTTGTTTTATTTATTTATTAAGAAGATCTATATGGCCACCCTCTTGCTTTTAGACTCTGGGATGCTTACAAACAATAAAAACCCAATATAAAGGAATTTAAAAAAAAACATCAAACCCCACTAGTTTCTAATAGGAATCTCTACTGATTACAAGCACATCCTTTGCAAATGATTTCAAAGAAATACATTGGATTAGTTCACCTGAACGCTACCTTCAGGTGAAGTCAACAGCATCAACACAGCAAACACAACTGGGCAACATACATCAATACATTTAATGAATGCTTAAAGGGTGTGGGGCTTAAATCACAATTTTTGTTGATCCCATTAGAATAGTCCTAATTTCACTGCTATTCATTAAAGTAGTCCCTTTTTTAATTTTCCTTGTGAGCCCTTTAATAGTGTTGACTGCATTAAGGTGTTGATTTAAGCTTTAGAAGAAGCCTAGGGAAAACAATGAATAGCAGAGAGGTGCTGTGTTCATGTGAAACCTGAAGCACTTCTTTGCAAGTAAATTTCACATTGTGCACAACAGTGCTGATTATCTCTCCCAGCCGATTTATGTGGATTTTTAATCTCATTGGGAGTAAAGTGCATTTTTATGAATTAGGAATGCTAAGCAGATATTGTCTTTTTGGGAATAATTGGAGAGAAATAACTCAAAGCACATATTAAAGTAAAATATCAAATCAAATTGTTACTACACATCAGCAGCTCAGACTACATAAGACTTACTAAACAAAATCTATAGAATGTAACCTACAAAAGAAACTAAAGTATACAAGATGAAAAATGCACAATCATGCTTGTGCTATTTTCTTGTCATATAAGGTATGAAAAAAAGCTTTGCAACAGTGAGAGGTTCTTATCTGCCAGGAAAAATTAAACATAAAATTCCTGAGTCCATTCCAGAAATGAAGTTAGAAGAGGTGTTAATAGTTCTTTATGTATGTCTCAACAGAAATTACATTATGATTTTGTGTTTCAGTATGACCTTCCATACAAGGGCAGAGACTCTCTGCATATGGCATTTTATATTATTTTTTCATCCAATATTGCTGACAGTATAATATTAATCTATAATAATGTGAATGCTTGCCAAAATTATTTTTTTGTAAATTGATCTAAGTACTATGCTGCTTTAAATATGCACTGCTATAGTCCAATTGTACCCTAGATAAGAATATATTCTGACTGCAATTCTATACTGATAGTCCTTGACTTATAACAGTTCAAAGTTACAACAGCACTGAAAAAAAGTGACTTATGACCATTTTTCACCCTTACGACCATTGCAGCATCCCCATGGTCACTTGATCAAAATTCAACTGCTTGGCTACTGACTCATATTTATGATGGTTGTAGTGCTCCAAGGTCATGTGACCACCTTTTGTGACCTTCTAAGAAGCAAAGTCAATAGAGAAGCCAGATTCACCTAACAATCATGTCAACTTAAAAACTGCAGTGAATAACTTAACAACTGTGATGAGAAAAGTCATAAAATGGGGCAAAACTCACTTAACAAATATCTCACTTAGCAACAGAAATTTTGGTCTAAATTGTGGTCATAAGTTGAGGACTACCTGCATTATATACCTTTTGTTTAAGCATTGTCATTGCCTGATTTTATCCCAAGAGCCTGAGTGTATCCCTTGAAAACCCATTGTATAATTTTGTCGATACTGAGTTCTGAAAAGGAATCACATTTATTATTATTATTTGGGTCACACCTGAAGGTGAAGGCCATGCCCTCATTTCAATGTTTGAAAGCCCTGCCTCTATCCACAGAATAACATTAACCACAGGTTTCACCACTTGAAATAGCTTTCTTAGGAATTTTGACTCCACCCTTTCCAGGTTTTGATTGTTTATACCTCAATTTCAAAGAGCTGTAGTGGCACAGTGGTTAGAACTTGGAACTTGTACAACTTGTTCCAACTTGTACTTGGAACACACTACCTGACTCTGTGGTCTCTTCTCAAAATCCCCAAAGCTTTAACCAAAAACTCTCTACTGTTGACCTCACCCCATTCCTAAGAGGTCTATAAAGGGGCATGCATAAGAGCACAAACGTGCCTACCGTTCCTGTCCTAGAACCCAAGAATTCTATAGATTCAACTCCTATCTGGCATTTGTTGAGTTTAACCTTAAGCCCCGCAGACCTGAAAATGCCCAAAACCTTCCGCAATTTGACCCCTAATTCTTCCAAGTTTTCTGCTGATACCAGTACATTGTTGAAATATGGAACTACTCCCGGTAGACCTTGTAGGAGTCGTTCCATTAGGTTTTGGAATAACCCAGGAGCTACACTAACTCCAAATTGAAGTCGAGTGCATTTAAAAGCACCCCGATGTGTGACAATCGTCTGCGCTTCGGCCGTTTCGCCGTCAACTGGTAATTGTTGGTAGGCTTGGGCCAAATTGAGTTTGGCAAAAACCTGTCCCTGTCCTAACGAGTGCAACAAATGTTGCACTACGGGAATGGGGTAAGCACTCTTTTGCAATGCTTTGTTAAGCGTTGCCTTATAGTCAGCGCAAATCCGGACTGATCCGTCCGGTTTGACTGGGGTCACTATTGGTGTCTCCCATTTTGCATGGTCGACGGGGACTAGTATTCCCTGGCTTACTAATTTGTCTAGTTCCCTGTCAATCTTGGGTTTTAGGGCGAACGGGACCCTCCTAGCTTTTAATCTAATGGGAGCCACCTGGGGGTCCAAATTGAATGAAATGGGGGTCCCCACGTACTTGCCCAGGCAGTCTTGGAAAACGTCCTCGAATTCTCTCAACAATTCGTCCTTCAGGTTGACTCCGCTTCTGTGAACCCCGGTTACTTCCATGCCCAAGGCTCTGAACCAGTCCAGACCTAGCAAACTGGGCAGGTTTCCATCTATGATGGTGATCGGCAGGGTTTTCTTGAATTGTCCATATTTCACTCTGACGGACGTGACTCCTCGAACAGGGATTCGGTTCCCCTGGTAGTCTTGCACTCTCAGCTTTTGGGGTTGCAGCTGGCGTTTTGCGATGTCTGGCAGGTCCCTTGCGATTGTGTCCCAAGACATAATCGTGATTGATGAGCCGGTATCCACCTCCATTTTACACTGCACTCCTTCGATGTGTGTCTTGGTGAATATTTTCTTCTCTAGCCATGTCGATGCGTGGCCCACTCTCACAGTGGTCTGATTCAACCGCCCTTTTGAACTGACCAATCCCTGGTCGCTTCATGGATCCGCGCCCTGTTGATTGGCGGTTTGAATTTTGGGCGGAAGGTTGAGAGGCTCGGCAGACCTGAGCTATGTGTCCTTTCTTTTCACACCGCCGACAAATTGCGTCTTTGAACCTGCAATTCTGTCGTTGGTGTTGGCCTCCGCAACTCACGCACTCGTCCCGGTCGCCTCTCTCCGGCCTCCCGGTGTGGAAGACCTCTTCCTCTTCTTCACCGTCTGATTCGGCCTGGATTTCTTCACTGTGGACTGGCGTTGCTTTCGCCACGGCATTTGGCGTGTTCGTCTTTTGTAAGGTTTCCGCCGCTTTGGTGGACATCTCGTGTACCCTGGCCTCATCCAGGGCTATCGCCAGGGTTAGGTTGCTTTTCGACAGCAGCCGCCTCTGTAGTCGGATGTCCCTGAACCCACAAATGAGTTGTTCTAATAAAGAGTCCTCCAAGTCTCTATACTCACAGTGGTTTGCGGCTTTCCTTAATGCGGCCATGTATACGCTTATCGATTCGCCTTCTCGCTGAACTCTTTGCCTCAACTCGAACCGTTGTACAAACTTCGATGGCACCAGCACATAGTGTGCTCGTAGTGTCGTCTGTAGCGTTTGCCATGGCCCCGACTGTACCGGCGTTGGTTCTGACAACGATTCGGCGGTATCGAAGACTTCTGGCCCACAGTGGCTCAGGAAGTAGGCTCGCTTCCGATTATCCGATACTCCTTGCAGTTCATTAGCTTCGAGGAAACACTCGAAACGAGCCATGTACGACCCCCATTTCTCCTTGGCTGGGTCGAATGGCGCTGGCGGCGTATAGCTAGACATCGCTATGTATCCGCCCTTGATACTGGCTGGGTTTGAAGTTACGTTGCTCCTTCAGCTCTTTTCCTAGTCTCACTGCCTTCAATATCCCACCTTCGTCGCCAATGTTAAGTTCGGGCATTGAAGAGGCAGGAGATGATACAAGTGACAACAGCTCTTTGGTTTATTGTGATCCCAGCAAAAACCAACAGGCAAAACCCCTCTTTAAATATATTTTGGCTGAGGCATCAGCCAATCAGCAACGTGCAATTTCCTGCCCAAATTTCCCTCCTGAAATTCAAATACATTACACCTACTATATTTTATCTCCTGTAAAGGTATATTTAATTTTTCAAAATGCCTTGCAAAATCCATGATTATTTTTATAATTGATCAGAAATAAAATTCTTTACAGAAATAGAGTAGAGCTCCCATGGTCATTCTAAGGCCTATTTTATGAATATTATACTAATATTCATAAAAATACAGGTTTGCTTTCCAGTTTGGGGGAAGCAATATATAAGATCAACTAAAGGTTGCAAAATAGCATGCAGTATTTTTAAAATTCTAATGTGTTATTAGGCATGAAAATAAAGACAAAAAGGAGGGGGGGAAGTTGCCAATACTTAATTCACAGCTGTATTTTGCTACAGTCTTAGTATATTTACTTATTTTGCCTGGTGAAGACTTTTTTTAGAACTTGAAAGGTATTTTGGGGCACAGCTTGCATTTATATCTGCTCCATATTCTCAATTTGGCACTTGTAATATAATGGTTTTTAAAATCTATATTAACCTTAACTTTATTGTAACTTTAAAAACATTCTGGTTTTTAGTTATTGTAATGGTGTTTTTTGGTTGTTGTTGTTCTCATTTGGATTATTTATTTGTATTTTGTGATTTTTAACTATGTGAACCACCCAGAATTGCATGTGTAATACAAGAGACTAAACAAATTTAACAATTAAACAAATAAAATAAATAAAATAGTGTTATTAACATTAAGTATACCATTTTTACCTGAAGCTGGCAGACATAGTTGGAAATCAGAAATATCTGCAAGTTATAGTAAAGAAACCTTAAATACTTGTCATACTAGAACAAATAAAGAATGCAAAGATTAAGAGAAAATTGAGAAGAAAATGCAATTTTCTGTTCAGCTTATAATTCCCTTATCATTTCATCTTTAAGTTTTTTAGCCCTACATTTAGCTTTCCTTAGCTTGGCAGCCTCGAGAGATGGGAATACAATCCTCAAAGTTCCAAATCAGCATGTAGGATATAAAGTAAAGAATCTCATGGGTTAATTCTTTCCAGGTTTTCTAGGTTTTCCAGGTTGCAGTTGTCAATCCTAATGGGTTGGCCACTACCAGACACAATATTTAGGACTGGAACCTGGAAATGTAGTTTCATATTTTTAATAAACTATAAATTCACAGTAATGAATTTGTAAGTGTGCATTTTTCACTTCAGTAAGTTAGCTAAGTTCCACCTTGCAGGCCCAATTCCTTTTCAGTAAGTTTACTCATTCATTGTATTACCCATGTATTCTACTTATGAATAGATATGGGGATCAATAAGTTGCTTCGTGAGCAATAGCTATCAAAATGAATAATGCACATTTATACCACAAACCATTTGTGCAACAATGAATGATAGCATGTTCAAGGCCATTTATTTAAATGTTGTAGCATGAAATCCTTAATTCCATATCTAAATGGCAAATAGCCTATAGATTATGTTTTCTCCTAAGAATGTGATGAGAGTAAACATACTTTCAGCTATAAAATGCTGCTTTGAGATGGTTAATAGTACTGCTAGAATTCAAAGTGCATTATTATTTGATTTAAAAAATACTTGTTCAAGGCGTTATGTGTACAGTATTTATGCATGGATAAATGAGAAACGGAAGAAAATAGGAATCTATGCCATCATAAAATTATTCTATACATTAATGATCTTTGTGACCATATCTCAAGTAATTGTGTTCTCTTTGCTGACGATGTCAAACTATTTAACACCACAGATAACACTTCTATAATTCAAAACGACCTTGACCATCTAACTGCTTGGTCTAAAAATTGGCAGCTCCAAATTTCAACCAGCAAATGCTCAGTCTTACATATAGGAAAAAAGAACCCTAAAACTAAGTACATACTAGATGGACATTACCTTACAGACGACCCCCATCCCGTTAAAGACCTTGGAGTTTTCATGTCAAATGATCTAAGTGCCAAAGCCCACTGCAACTACATAGCAAAAAAAGCTCTAAGAGTTGTAAACCTAATTTTGCGTAGCTTCTTTTCCAAAAACACCACACTACTAACCAGAGCATATAAAACATTTGCTAGACCAATTCTAGAATACAGCTCACCTGTTTGGAACCCTCACCACATCTCTGACATCAATACAATTGAACGTGTCCAGAAATATTTTACAAGAAGAGTTCTCCATTCCTCTGAAAACAACAAAATACCTTATCCCACCAGACTTGAAATCCTAGGCTTAGAAAACTTGGAACTCCGTCGCCTTCGACAAGACCTAAGTTTAACTCACAGAATCATCTATTGTAATGTCCTTCCTGTTAAAGACTACTTCAACTTTAATTGCAATAATACAAGGGCAACCAATAGATTTAAACTTAATGTAAACCGCTTTAATCTAGATTGCAGAAAATATGACTTCTGCAACAGAATCATCAGTGCTTGGAATACTCTGTGGTCTGACTCTGTGGTCTCTTCCCATAATCCTAAAAGCTTTAATCAAAAACTTTCTACTATTGACCTCACCCCATTCCTAAGAAGACCATAAGGGGCGTGCATAAGCGCACAAACGTGCCTACCGTTCCTGTCCTATTGTTTTTCTTTTCTTCTTCCTATATATGTTTATATGTGTATATACTATATAATCTTTTTGTATGATGTTGTGACAAAATAAATAAAATAAAAATAAATAAAACACTGTGGACAAATATATTCTAAATCACAGATGGGTGCAGTTGATTGCCAGAAGCATATTATTATCATAACAGATACAACAAAGGTTTTAAACAATGATGCCTGAACTGACAGATAAATTATAATGGAAAATGAAGACAATAGAAATTAAGACTTTGATACTCAGCTACATTAATGAAAATATCATGGATGGAGAAATGATACATTATGGGAAGGCAAATCATTCATGATGTGACTATATTTAATGTTTATATTGACACTGAAGTAGTAACAAGTAAGGAAACAAGCAGGAAAATACCAGTTCAAGACTCTTTAACAGTTGATTAGCTGTCACAGCGTAGTGTTTGTGCAGAGCAAACTCTGCATTGCTCCATCAACAGTTTCCTTTTAACAATCCATAATTACATCTCCATAAAGTCATGAGGAGTCAAGCTTAACTTGGAAAAAGCTTGACTTTATAATACATATTACAGAGCAGGGGTCTCCAACCTTGGTCCCTTTAAGACTTGTGGACTTCAAATCCCAGAGTCCCTCAGCCAGCAAAGGTGGCTGAGGAACTCTGGGAGTTGAAGTCCACAAGTTTTAAAGGGACCAAGGTTGGAGACCCCTGTTATAGAGGAAAGCTATGGCATTTTGTGCAGGTGTGTGTAATAGAAAATGTAAATAGCAGGGATTAGTTCTGTTAAATAATTTATGTGTTTTAATACCAGATGAAAAATCTGTTAGTAATAAAAATACATATGGAGAAGGAGCAAGCACATGAAAATTTGATTGGCCACAACCAAATTTTAAATGTATACTATGCCTCCATTACACACTTTATTACTTAATATGAAAGCAGTTTCAAAAGTGAGGGAATTTGAATTGGTTTTTTTTAAAAAAATTAGGAATTCAAACTATTCCTGCTCAGGACAAGACTCTCTTAAATGACAAGGCTTCTATTTGCCAGTGGGCTGATGGAGGATTGACATTTAAAGAGGTGGTGGAGTAAAGTGTATTTTATGCATCTATAATAGTGGTGAAATCCAAATATTTTTAATACTGGTTCTGTGGGTGTGGCTTGGTGGGCATGGCTTGGTGGATGTGGCAGGAGAAGGATACTGCAACATCTCCATTCCCATCCCACTCCTGGGGGAAGGATATTGCAAAATCTCCGTTCTCATCCCACTCCAGGATCAGCCAGAGGTAGTACTTGCCGATTCTCCGAACTACTCAAAATTTCCGCTACTGGTTCTCCGAACTACTCAAAATTTCCGCCACCAGTTCTTCAGAACCTGTTAGAACCTGCTGGATTTCACCCCTGATTTATAATAATTTTTGGAGGGTGGGAAAAAATAGGCACTTCTTTTTAAAGATTGCCAGCCACTTCAGTTTTACATCTTCAGTCCCTTTATTCTGCCTCTCTGTTCTCTTAAAGCACTTGAATTGACAACAGCCTCAATAAATCCTATCACCATCACAGAAGCAAATGGATGCGTGCAGGGAATTTAGAGTTCATGCATATTCAGTGGTATGATATATTTCAGGCAGGTACAGCTTTAGAAAAAGTGAGATGCAAAGGGAAGTTCAGCACACAGTAATCTTTGTGCTTCAGAGACGTAACAACCATGCCTTGGAATCTATTTGTTATGTTTTTACCCTTATACGATGTACAGTTTTAAATAAAAGCCACAGAGTAAGGCAGACATACAAAGCAACTATGAAACTTTGTTTCTTATCTTGTTCTATAAAAAACAGAGCAATTTCATTTGTTTTCTTTTATATAAAGAATTGATAAAAAAATCAATACCTTGACATACAATTGAAATTATAAAATATAGATCAGGGGCATCCAATCTTAGCAACTTTAAGACTTGTAAACTTCAACTCCCACAATTCCCCAGTCAGCATGGATGAATATAATACATTAATATAATGAACATGGGGGCAGGGTTGCTCTGTAATGTTTTCTCTCCATGGGTGATTCCTGGGAAATGGATCTTATCTATCCCAAATTGGCTTCTTCTCATTTTTCAGCAGCAATACAAATCTTAATGTAGAATGTAGTTTTCTTTATTAAACCTAGAAATGTCTGTAGATAATCCAGTATTCAAGAGAAGCATATCATCTCCTTCAACCCAACACACAGATAGGATATTCTAGTTCACACATTAACAGAGAAGTTAGACTGGGCTGCTCCCTCATATGTCTCTTAAAGGATTAACACATGCACCATGGAGTTTTCTATGAAAACTGCATTATCAAACTTGTAAAAGTTGTAAAACGTTTAGGCATTGTATCTTCAAGGCACCTTAAGCCAGATTGCAATTATTTTGTGTTAGACTAAAACATTTGTCCCCAAAGCTTTCAAATTGCCTGAATCTCAGCCTTCAAAGTACTATTTGCTATCATTTATACTAATGAAAAGTTTTATATTTATTGCTCTGGAATCCAATTGGGTGAAGTTGCTATATTGTTATTTTAAATTTAGAATAACAGAGTTGAAAGGGACCTTGAGGTCTTCTAGTCTTCTAGGGATAGAATCAAGATCACGTGAAGTGTTAATACCACTTTATAATGCCTTGGTAAGGCCACACTTGGAATATTGCATTCAGTTTTGGTCGCCACGATGTAAAAAAGATGTTGAGACTCTAGAAAGAGTGCAGAGAAGAGCAACAAAGATGATTAGGGGACTGGAGGCTAAAACGTATGAAGAACGGTTGCAAGAACTCGGTATGCCTAGTTTAATGAAAAGAAGGACTAGGGGAGATATGATAGCAGTGTTCCAATATCTCAGGGGTTGCCACAAAGAAGAGGGAGTCAAACTATTCTCCAAAGCACCTGAGGGTAGAACAAGAAGCAATGGGCGGAAACTAATCAAGGAGAGATACAACTTAGAACTAAGGAAAAATTTCCTGACAGTTAGAACAATTAATCAGTGGAACGACTTGCCTGCAAAAGTTGTAAATGCTCCAACACTGGAAATTTTTAAGAAAAAGTTGGATGACCATTTGTCTGAAATGGTGTAGGGTTTCCTGCCTGGGCAGGGGGTTGGACTAGAAGACCTCCAAGGTCCCTTCCAACTCTGTTATTATTATTATTATAGCCCAACCGCCCCCCCCCCTTAGGTAGGAAACCCTACACAACTTCAGATGAATCCAACATCTTTATTTTATTTATTTATTTATTTATTCATAACAATATATGTAGGTATCATACAAAAAGATTATATAATATATAAACACATATATGAGTAAATATTAGGAGGTATAAGCATATATATATATATATAGGAAGAAGAAAAGAAAAACAATAGGACAGGAACGGTAGGCACGTTTCTGCGCTTATGCACGCCCCTTATGGTCCTCTTAGGAATGGGATGATGGGATGATGACTTTGTAAATATACAAATAGAATGAGACTATTGCCTTACACACTGTAAGCCGCCCTGAGTCTTCGGAGAAGGGCGGGATATAAATGTAAACAAAAAACAAAAAAAACCAAAAAAAATAGTAGAAAATTTTTGGTTAAAGCTTTTAGGATTATGAGAAGAGACCACAGAGTCAGGTAAAGTATTCCAAGCACTGATGATTCTGTTACAGAAGTCATATTTTCTGCAATCTAGATTAAAGTGGTTGACATTAAGTTTAAATCTATTAGTTGCTCTAGTATTATTGCAATTAAAGCTGAAGTAGTCTTTAACAGGAAGGACATTACAATAGATGATTCTGTGAGTTAAACTTAGGTCTTGTCGAAGGCGACGGAGTTCCAAGCTTTCTAAGCCTAGGATTTCAAGTCTGATGGGATAAGGTATTTTATTGTTTTCAGAGGAATAGAGAACTCTTCTTGTAAAATATTTCTGGACACGTTCGATTGTATTGATGTCAGAGATGCGGTGAGGGTTCCAAACAGGCAAGCTGTATTCTAGAATTGGTCTAGCAAATGTTTTATATGCTCTGGTTAGTAGTGTGGTGTTTTTGGAAAAGAAGCTATGCAAGATTAGGTTTACAACTCTTAGAACTTTTTTTGCTATGTAGTTGCAGTGAGCTTTGGCACTTAGATCATTTGACATGAAAACTCCAAGGTCTTTAACGGGATGGGGGTCGTCAGTAAGGTAATGTCCATCTAGTATGTACTTAGTGTTTGGGTTCTTTTTTCCTATATGTAAGACTAAGCATTTGCTGGATGAAATTTGGAGCTGCCAATTTTTAGACCAAGCAGTTAGATGATCAAGGTCGTTTTGAATGATAGAAGTATTGTCTGTGGTGTTAAATAGTTTGACATCGTCAGCAAAGAGAACACAATTACTTGAGATATGGTCACAAAGATCATTAATGTATAGTATAAAGAGTGTTGGTCCAAGGACGCTGCCTTGAGGAATGCCACTCTTGGCAGGAACAGGATTTGATAAAGCATTGCCAATTTTGACCACTTGTTGTCTGTTAGACAGAAAAGCAGATATCCATTTGTGAAGGGGTCCTGAGATGCCATAGGACATTAGTTTTAGGAGAAGTTTATCGTGTACTACTGAGTCAAAAGCTTTGCAGAAGTCTATGTAGATTGCATCTATTGATTTGCCTTGATCAAGATCTATTGATTTGCCTTGATCAATCTTCTTAAAAACTTCCAGTGTTGGAGCATTCACAACTTCTGGAGGCAAATAAATGAGTAGGGATTATAAATAAATGAGAAGGGATTTTTCAGGTGATCTCATTTCACTCAAAATTGACTTGCTGGCTTGGATAAGCCACAATGCTTGTAATTCAGGCATTAAGAACTCTTTCATGCCTTAATGCACGTGAGGATGAGAGAGGGAGGTGTTTGTCATCTTAACTATGGGCACAAATTACTGCCAAAGAATATGAGAGCCTTAACATCAAGCTACTAATGGTCAGAGAAAGCCACTGTTAAGCACAATCAAATGAATTCACAACAAGCCATAAACTAAGATCCATTTGTCATTTATTTGCACTGTATGATACTGGGTTCCTGATTTTTGTTAAATAAACACAGGGGAACCCTGACAAGATCTAATCATGGTGTCAAAGAGGACACTTTAATTCCTGATTAGACCTCTCCCAATTACTTACATTTTGCCTACTATCAGCACTGTACCAAAGTGCTGATATTATTCCTCTATTGCAGGGGTGTCAAACTCGTATCATCACGGTAGCATCACATGACATATCACAACTTTTCCCCCCCTTCGCTAAACTGGGTGTGGGTGTGGCCAGCGTGTGACTCATCCGGGCCACAGGCCTCAAGTTTAACACCCCTGCTTTATTGCAATTAGCTGGGATAGAACATGATTCTAATTAGATGCAGAATTCAAACAAATTCCTAATATCCTAGCTCAGATCTTACTCTGGTGTACCATCTATTTAATCATGATCCTCTATGTTGCATTAGCAGTATGACAAACATTATGGCAAGCTTGCCTTAAAACTGAAATTTTAGGATAGCAATGCCACTGACATTTGCATAAAGCACCATTAATAAATTTTCAGGTAGGATCACCACACTTAGCTTGTAAAACCAAGGACAATCACTTAAATGGTAGAAAAGATATATAATACTCTAGTGGTCATCTTGATTTTTGAAGTCCAAATCTGATAGTCTAACAATAGTGTCAGGAATACACTGCACAGGAGCCTCTAGTTAGAATATGCTAGCCTTGCAATTTAGTCCAGACAGATAGCACACCCAGATGAACTAATTGTACTTTATTGTATTGTTTCATTAATAAAATTTTGCAAGTCTTGAAGTACATTTCCCTCCCATTGATTTTACAGCTATAAAAGCTAAGAAGGGTCCTTTCTGGGGCATTTCCCATATTTCTGCTCTGCCTACACTGCCTCTTATCTGATAATTCCCTGACTTTGTCTCTTCCTCCATTTCCCCAGGTCATTCCCACATACCA
Organism: Ahaetulla prasina; assembly: GCF_028640845.1. Lineage (NCBI taxonomy): Eukaryota > Metazoa > Chordata > Lepidosauria > Squamata > Colubridae > Ahaetulla > Ahaetulla prasina. The sequence goes on from NC_080541.1 coordinate 185,752,782, forward strand.
TTGCAGATTAGGACTGAGGAAACTCAAATCCAAGTCTCTCCTTAGCTTTGGGAGCTCATGGGCCAGTGTCTGAATCCCCACCCTACAACTGTTTCACAGTTTGTTGTTGAGATAGAAATAAAGTAGAGGAGAGAATGTTGTGCATGACACTTTGAACTATAGGAAGACATCAGATAAATTTACTTTATCTGAAGTTTTAATCTTTCTTGGGTATAAATCCAGTTATTCCTGATGCTTTTCCGTTCTGGAAAGCACACCATCATCAAATAGTGTGGTAAGATAATGTAAATTACATAGCATTATTAGTCGGAATCAAAACTAAGTTTAATTTTATTTCAATGTAAATGCAGTTTTATATTACCATGTTTTCCCGAAAATAGGACATGTCCTGAAAATAAGGCCAAGCCTGATTTTTGGGGTGGGCCTAAATATATACCTTCTCCTGATAATAAGCCCCCCCTCTCACACACACATGCACACACAGGTTCCTCACCCCCCCAACACTCACAAGGCAGCCACATCCCTGTGAACTCTTGCACCCCTCACCCCTTTTGCTGCCCGCAGCAACGACTGTAGATCTCCAGCACCCACTCCTGCATCATGGTGGCAGCCTGTCCAATCTTGCCCCCATGCCCAGGTGCCACATCCACATAGCCCGCATTACCGAGCAGAGAGGCCTGCAGGCAGGCAGTCATGGAGGACTACGACAGGCCTGGCGTGTCCCACAGCTGGGCACAAGTCTCTTGGCAGGGATGGCTGAGGCATTGCAGGTGATGATGATGCTGCCGCCACTGCCTGAGGAGGCCTGGTGGCCCCCTGCAATCAAGCTCATCTGTGGGTGAGGAGCATTGGCCATGGCTGGGCCAGCCGAGCTGTATCTGTTGGGGCTTCCGTCGGCGCGGCTGCCCTGCATCTCATTGCCGGGCATCTAGAAAGAGTAACCTGGACCTGCGGGAGGAAGGGCAGGCAAGTGTCCCACGAGGCTCCCTTCCCCAGGAAAAGTCTGGCCTGATCATGACACCCGAGGTGGAGGGGCTTCCCGGGCTTGCCAGCAGGCACCTGTCACTGTGGGGAGGCCTCAGGAAACCATCACCATAGAGTGGGAAGCACACTCCCAGAGTGGCCGCTGCCTTGGCTGGGATTTGGAAGCCACAGAGGCAGAGTTTGGGGGACAGAAAGAGACTTCCGCTGCTTCTGCTTTTGGCTGCATGCAAGGAAAGCAGCAGAAGAAGCAGAAGTCTTTCTTTCTCTCCCCCAAACTCCGCCTCTGCGGCTTCCAAACCCTAGCCAGGGCAGCAGCCGCTCTGGGAGTCTGTTTCCCTCTATGGTGATGGCTGGAGCTGGAGCCTGCAGGGAGACCTGTCCCAGGCCATGGCTTCTGCATGGTGCTGGTGGTGGGCACTGGCAGCATTGGCTACAAGTTCGCCCACATCGATGTGGTGAGGCCTGGGAGGCACACGAGCAGGGGGTGGGGACAGGCACTCACGTGGCTTGGTGCCTTCAGGCTGCTTACGTTCTACACACACATCCCGGGGGAGGGGAGAGGCTTGATGGCAGCATGCAAAGGGAGCTTTCTCTGCCAGACTCCCGGCTGTAAGTGTGCAGGCCACCCAGGGCCTCCTGCACCCCTGAAATAAGAAGACCTCCCCAATAATAAGGCCAAGCCCTTATTTCGAGGTTCAAAAGAAAATAAGACCCTGTATTATTTTTGGGAAAACATGGTATTATTTGACTCATAATTCAAAAAATTAATAAATAATGTAATATTTTTTCTTCTGTCATTTAACAAATTACAGTTTAGGAATATTTTTTATTTTTATAGTTGTCAAATTTATACAGCCAGCCATCTCACAAATTATTCTGAAAGCATACAACAAGGCTAAAACAATTAATTTTTAATTTTAATAATTATTAAAATTATTTATTAAATATCAAACATTAATATTAGTATTAAAACATTAAAATTGTGGGGGGGAAAAGCTAAAGAAAAGATGTATTAGGCAAAGTGATGTTCTTAGTGTAACCACCTCAATAATTCACCAATTTCCAGGAAGGAGGATATTCCATAATGCATCACAGCAGAAAAGACCCATTGCTTAGGACCTGTCAAATGTCGTTCCCAATCCAATGGGACCCACAACAACATGCCCTTTCTGCTCTAATTTATGGGAAAGGCAGAGGTAATCTGGGAGAAGTGTCTTTTTAGTAACCTGGTCCCATGCCATGTAGGGCTTTAAAGGTCAAAATCAGCACCTTGAATTGGACCTGGAAAAAGACTGTTAGCCAATGCAGCTCATGAGAAGAGGTGTAATATATGTTTTACTAGAAATAGACATAATTACACATGCTGCTGCATTTGAAGATACTCAAGGACAGCCACGATTAATGGCACTGAAAGCCACCAAGATGTTAAGTCAATTTTTGGAAAACCTAGAGTAGGGAGGAACAGGCTCAAACTTAATCCCTCCAAGACGGAGTGGCTGTGGATGCCGGCACTTCGGTACAGTCAGCTGCAGATGCGGCTGTCTGTCGGGGGTGAATCATTGGCCCCGATGGAGAAGGTACGCAACTTGGGCGTGCTCCTGGATGGTCGGTTGTCCTTTGAAGACCATTTGGCGACCGTCTCCAGGAGAGCATTTTATCAGGTTCGCCTGATCCGCCAGTTGCGTCCCTTCCTGGACCGGGATGCCTTATGCACAGTCACTCATGCTCTCGTTACCTCTCGCCTGGACTACTGCAATGCTCTCTACATGGGGCTCCCCTTGAAGAGCACCCGGAGACTTCAGCTAGTTCAGAACGCGGCTGCGCGGGTTATTGAGCTCCCACATAACACCTATCCTGCGCAGACTGCACTGGCTACCTGTTGTTTTCCGGGTGCGCTTCAAGGTATTGGTTACCACCTTTAAAGCGCTCCATGGCTTAGGACCGGGCTATCTACGGGACCGTCTACTGCCGGCTTCTATCTCCCATCGTCCGGTACGCTCCCACAGAGAGGGACTCCTCAGGGTGCCGTCAGCCAAACAGTGTCGACTGGCGGGCCCCAGGGGGGGGGCCTTCTCTGTGGGGGCTCCGGCCCCGGGGGACGGACTTCCCCTCGGACTTCGACAATTACCTGACCTTAGGACCTTTCGCCGCGAACTTAAAACTTATTTATTTCGTATGGCTGGACTAGCCTGATTTTTATTTTTATTGGATGGGTTTTTTAAATTTTGTGATTTTACGGGGGAGTACGTTTTTTAACATTTTGGGCATTTAAATTAGTTTTTAAGGGATGTTTTTAATTATTGTGTGTATTTATATTTTATCTGCCTGTTCACCGCCCTGAGTCCTTGGGGAGAAGGGCGGTATACAAATTAAAATATTATTATTATTATATTATTATTATTATGTAGATTCAAGTTATGTACTGTTGAGATATATAAGCATTCCTTACAATGCATGTTAAGTATTATTTATTTACTTTCTTCAAGAGCTGAGATATCCATTCTTATTTCTAAGTAGCTTGGCTAATCCTCTTGATATATGAGTTGAATACTATTGATCCACTGAAATGCTTTGCAGTCCATTGGTGGAATTAGAATCTTTCAAATTTCTAAAGTAATAAGTGTACTTATTGGCTACGAAGATAAGGCATTATAGCCATGTATTTAGCTAAGTATTACGATTAATCTCAAATTAAACTATTTAACATTTTTTGCTCAAAACATTTCTGTAGATTAAAATTACAGAGCATCCTTTCCAGATCTACCATAGATTTTGAACTTTGGCTTAACACTCTATGTGCTTCTATTCTACTTTACTGTGATATTTTAATTCAGGCATACTGAATATACTAAAATATATTTCTGATATAAAGGGAATTATATCATAATGATCTACAGAAAAAATGTGGAAATGAATGAGAAACAATATATTTTGCAAACAAACTAAAATATGATTTGAAATCTCAATTTCTCAGAGAATACTAATAGTTAAATAGTAATAATATTGTAATGCACACTAAAATTTTACCATTTTGGGGAACAGAACTATGTTATTGCTTTGAAAAAGTCTACATTGCGTAGCTAAAAGGACTAAAAATGGAACTCTGGAGAATTATAACAGAAAATAAATTAGAATATTTCCATCCTTAACAAGATTTTGTTTTGTTCTTACTGCAAACTTGTTTCTCCTAGAACATAAAATTTGCAAGTTCAGAACATCCACTTCAGTACATAAATCACTTTGGAAAAGAAGTTTTTATGCCTGCATCACTTTAGGATAGATTATTTGGAATAAAGCCAATTGCAGTCTTAACGACATTTTAAAAACGGACATTAAATTAGACTGCTCATAAAATTAGAAATAAATGTTTGCATGGTAGTGCTGTCTTTTTTCTTGTTCAGACTTGCTGTCTCTGATAATTTCTAACCTCCAAATTTAGAGGACAATGCAAAATAATATTGTGAAGTATAAAGTTGACTCATTTCCCAGACTTCCTGATAATTTTTGATTTTCGCATGATAACAGAATAATAGAGTTGGAAAGGCCCTTGGTGGTCTTCTAGTCCAACCCCCTGATCAAGCAGGAAAGCCAATAACATTTCAGACAAATGGTTGTCAAATTTCTTTTTCAAAACTTCCAGTTTTGGAGCACCCACAACTTCTAGAGGCAAGTCATTCCAGTTAAATAGTTGTCTTTTCATATAGAGAAATGAAGTGCTGGAAGAAACTCAGGTTAAATCTTTTTCTGCCTTTTATCATTAAAGGAGAGGTATATAATATGTGGGTTCTGACATTTCTTTTCTTCTCACAGACCCCTCTCAAACAAGTATGAACTACATCCTTTTTTTGTAGTTTGGGCTAATTTTCTTCATTTAAGAAAATTAACTGAAGCCTTGTGTTCTTGTTTGCCTTGTTCCCAGGTTACTGCAATTCATTCTACATCAGGATGTCCTTGAAGATCACACAGAAACCTGAACTGGCATACACTGCAGATGCCCATGTTCTTTTTAGAGAATTGTGGTATTCTCATATAACACTGTTGCTATGGGAGCTGCTTTGATTACTAGTCGGTGTGCAAGTGCAATTCAAGGTTGTTAATTCTAAAATCTTATGTGATGTAGGAGCTGAGTATATTAGATACAACTGTTAAGTTCGGGAAGTAACGAGGCTGGAGACCAGGGTAGTGACAACAGCTCTTTAATATATGGTGAACCCAGCAACAGGCTGGGGGAAAAACCTCTCCTTTTATACAGTTCTGCTGGAGGCTTCGTCCAATCAGCAACGTGCTGATTTCCCGCTCAAATATTTAAAGGCACAACTGTTAATACATAACACTCCTCCCCTCCCAGAAAACACTTGGTCTTATTTACATATTTATTTACATGTTATTTTTCGACGTAGTCACGCAAATAACCTGGGCGTCTCCTAGTTCTTTCTGACCTGCGCGGTTCAGTTCTGGGTGGTGTTTTGAGCTGGTCGGAGGGGCTGTTTTCTCCTCCCAGCTCTTTCTCTAGGCCAACGGGCTCTGGATTATTGGCCGACTCTTTTTCTTGGCCATCCGGCCTTGGATTAATTTTGGGATTTTCCTTGCTGTTTCCCTCGGGGACCTGATGGCGTCGCTGGAACTCTGGGACCTCAGCTAAGTCTTGCGCCTCCCCCGGGTCATTGTCAGCTGTGGATTCAAAGTGGTATTGGTCATTACCTGTCTCTGTTGGTTCGGTTTGGTCAGTTATTCGTTTCCTTAACTGATCTATGTGGCGCCGCCACATTCGGTTGTCTGGTAGCTCTACCACATACGATTTTGGCCCTGTTACTCTTGTTACTTGTCCTGCGAGCCAACTAGGGCCGTCCCCATAGTTTCGGGCCCACACCCGGTCGCCTATGCTCATTTCCTTGTTTTTCTAGCTCCCCTTGTAACCCTCGGGTGTGTAATGGGGTTCAAGCGATCAAGTGGGCACCGGAGTTTTCGTCCCATTAGCAATTCGGCTGGGCTTTTCCCAGTGGCTGTGCTTGGGGTTCTGTGCTGGACGGCTAGGAAAGTCTATTTTGTTTGCCAGTCACCTGGCTTGAGCCTGGACAATGCCTCCTTAGCGCCCGGACGGAACGCCTGCAAGGCCATTCGACGAGGGGTGGAAAGGTGCAGAGAGGGCATGTCGGATGCCTTCCTCTGCCAGGTACTCTTCAAACTGGGCTGCCGTGGTGGGGCCCATTGTCGGACACCAGAGTGTCCGGCAACCCGTGAGTTGCGAATAGGTGGCGAGGGTTGCGATTACTGTCTCGGCTGTGGTGGACTTCATAAGTATGATCTCTAACCATTTGGAAAATCGTCCACCACCACTAGGAATGTTTGGCCGTGAAAGGGCCAGCAAAGTCAATGTGGATTCTTGACCAAGGCCCTTGGGGCTTTTCCCATTCTCTGACTGGGGCTGTTGGGGTAGCGGTCTGGACTCTTGGCAAGCTTGGCATTTCCCTACCCTCTCAGCAATCTCTCGTCCATGAGTGGCCACCATACATAGCTTCTAGCTAACCCTTCATCCTCACGATGCCTGGGTGACCTCGTGGAGGAGGTCCAATACCTTGCCCTTAACTTAACAGGAATTATTACACGATCACCCCATAACAGGCACCCCTTGAGCCGAGAGCTCATCACGTTTCTTAACAAATTCTTTGAACCGTTCGCCCGGCGCAGCGGCCACCCTCTCTGTACCCAACCGAGTACAGTCCTTAACACAATGTCGGTATGATGCCGAGCCACTTCCTTTGATGTGACTGGGCCAGAGTCCAACGAGTCAATAAGGAGGATGGGTGTCCCGGAGTGGGGTCTTGATGCGCCCCGGCAGTGGGCATCGGCTCAAAGCGCCTGCATGCCCCACTTCTTTTCCGGTCGATGCTGCAGCTTGTATGAGTAAGCGGCTAAAATATAGTCCATCGAGTCAAGCGTGGCGACAGTGCCACAGGTGTTGGCGGTCGCCAGCCAGTAGTCCCAATAACGGTCTGTGGTCAGTCACGATTTCAAAATTCCGCCCAAAGACATACTCATGGAATTTTTGACCCTGATACAATAGCCAATGCTTCTTTGTCTAATTGGCTGTAGTTCCTCTCTGGGGAGGACATCGTTCTAGAGTAGAACGCTATAGGGGCTTCTGTGCCGTTTGGAAGTCTATGGCTGAGTACAGCCCCCACCCCATAAGGTGACGCATCGCAAACCAGCACTAGGGGTAGTGAGTCGTGATATTGGATGAGCAGGCTATCACTTGAGAGCAGGTTCTTTACTGCTTCAAAAGCCCTATTTTCTGACTTTCCCAAGACCAAACAGTATTTTTCCTAAGAGCCTATGCAGCGGTTCCGCAACGGTTGCTTTGTTCTTTAAAAAGACCGCGTAAAAATTAACCAATCCCAGGAATGCCTGCAGCTCTGCTTTGTTTTTGGGCGCTGGAGCCTTCCTAATTGCCTTAACCTTGCTCTCAGTAGGGTGAATTCCTTTCTTGTCTATCCGGTAGCCCAAGGAATCGACCGATTCGACCCCTATCTGACATTTATTTGTCTTGACTTTTAATCCGGCTGTCCGGAAAATGCTCAAGACCTTTCTTAACCGCTCCCCCAATTCCTCCATGTTTTCCCCTGAAATTAGGACATCATCGAAGTAGGGAACTACCCCTGGGAGCCCTTGCAGTAGTCGTTCCATCAGGTTTTGGAACAGCCCTGGTGCCACACTAACCCCAAATTGCAATCGGGTGCACTTGAATGCCCCCCTGTGCGTCACAATCGTTTGGGCTTCGGCTGTGCGGGCGTCTACTGGCAGTTGTTGGTAGGCTTGGGCCAAGTCTAACTTTGCAAAGACTTGCCCTTGCCCCAAGGAGTGCAATAAATGTTGCACTACGGGAACCGGGTACGCGCTTTTCTGTAAGGCTTTGTTAAGCGTCGCCTTGTAGTCAGCGCAAATTCTAATTGACCCGTCCGACTTGATTGGGGTGACGATTGGCGTCTCCCACTTTGCGTGATCGACTGGCACCAAAACCCCCTGATTTATGAGCTTGTCCAGCTCCTTATCAATTTTTGGTTTTAGGGCAAAAGGGACTCTCCTCGCCTTAAGCCTAATGGGGCTACCTGGGGTCTAAGTTGAAGGAAATAGGGGTCCCTTGTACTTGCCCAGGCAGTCCTTGAAGACATCTTGAACTCGTTAAAGAGAATGTCTTTCAAATTGCAGTCACTTCTGTAGATGCCAGTCACTCCCATGCCCAGGGCACGAAACCAGTCTAGTCCCAACAGACTGGGCAGAGTTCCTTCGACGATTGTGATGGGCAGGGTCTTTTTGTGAGGGCCGTACTCGACTCGGACGGAGGTGGTCCCTCGAACAGGGATGCGATTCCCTGGTAGTCGTGCACTCGTGGCGCTGTGCTTGCAAATGGCGCTTGACGGACGGCAGTGACTTCGCCAGGGTGTCCCAGGACATGATGGTGATCGCTGATCCCGTGTCTACTTCAAGCCTGCACCGTACTCCCTCGATCTTGGGCTTTGTAAAAATCTTCTTTTCCACTTTGGTTGAGGCGCGGCCTATAATGACAGTCGTTTGGTTAGACTTGCGCCTTTCTTGTTTGAACCAATCGCGGGCCGCCTTTCCGGTTCCGCGTTTTGATTGGCCGATTTGAATTTTCGGCGGGAAGGTTGGGCCGCTCTGCAAACCTGAGCTAAGTGTCCTTTCTTCCCACACCGCCGGCATGTTGCGTCTTTAAACCTGCAGCGTTGGCGCTGATGCTGCCCTCCGCAGCTTCCGCACTCGTCACGGTCCTCAGTGTCGCGCTTCTCGGTCCGGCAGACCTCTTCCTCATCCTCGCCTCACCTTGATTCGGACTGAATCTCCTCCTGGTGTACTGGCGTTGCTGCGCTTCGCCTTGGATTGAAGAGGCTTTGCAGAGTCTCTGCTGCTTTAGTAGACATTTCGTGTGCTCTGGCCTCGCCCAGAGCGGTGGCTAGTGTCAGGTTGCTCCTGGCTAGCAGTCGCCGCCGAGGCGGATGTCCTTGACCCCTCGGATGAGTTGCTCGAGTAGCACTCGCCTAAGTCTCGGTATCCACAGTCCTTGGACGCTCTTCTCAACGCGCCATGTAGTCACCGATGGACTCGCCTCCATCTGTCTCGTTCTCCGAATTCGAACCGCTGCACGTATTTGGACGGCGTCGGTGCGAAATGGTTCTTCAGCAAAGTCTGCAGAGTCGGCCACGATACCGATTGTATCGGCGTTGGCTCTGCCAGGGCTTCCGCAATCTCGATTACCTCGGGCCCGCAATGGCTTAGGAAGTAAGCCCGTTTGCGGTTATCAGGGATCCCCTGTAGTTCGTTGGCTTCTAGAAAGCTTTCGAAACGGGTCATATATGTTCCCCATTTCTCCTTGCCCGGGTTGTACGGTGCGGGTGGCGTGTTTGCCATTTCCGCGTTTCTGCCCTGAGTTTGCTGGGTTCGGAACTAGCGTGCTTCAGCTCGGTTCTGGTTCTCCTTAGCCTCGAGATCCCATCCTCGTCGCCAATGTTAAGTTCGGGAAGTAACGAGGCTGGAGACCAGGGTAGTGACAACAGCTCTTTAATATATGGTGAACCCAGCAACAGGCTGGGGGAAAAACCTCTCCTTTTATACAGTTCTGCTGGAGGCTTCGTCCAATCAGCAACGTGCTGATTTCCCGCTCAAATATTTAAAGGCACAACTGTTAATACATAACAACAACCTATCCTAACCCGTATCCCTAAATTTTATCCACCCAACCTGGAAAAATAGGGATGCCTACTAATGTTGCCTACCAGGAAGCACTGGAGAAGACACCAAGGTGAGCTTTCTTGGTGATTGCTTCCCTCTTTTGTGCAAGAAAGTCCCCTTTATTGTGGCTTTCCAGAGAAGAATTAAAGCCTTGTTTTTCCATAGGGCTTTTGATGATTAAGCAACCAGAAGAGGATCTGTGCCATTTATTCTAATTTTTAATAAAAGGAATATTATTGCACTGTACTTTGTATACTGCCTAGTATTGATCAAGTGAGGAAGTTTATGAATGAATGAAAATATGAATGAATCAGAAAGTAAATGGTTGTTTTATGACTTCCATTTTACCCGTTATAAGTGCTGAAAGAGCTTTGTCCTTACTCATTTTTGGAGCAGAAACTTTGACATGCTAACAAAGCATGGAGCAGCCATCAAGCCTTTAGAAGAAGTACCTAGTTGTGCATTTAACCCACAAGACACTTTTAAGTGTTGGAAGACATATCTAACAACATCTTTTCTATGAAGTGGGACATTTTCAAATAATGACTATCAAGACTTTATTTTAAGGTATTATACTCAAATAATCCATTTATCCTATTCTATGAGTTTTTTGTTTTCTTATGGCCTACTGAAACACATGAATAAATAAAAATAGCCCTGACGCAAGAATTATGAGGCAAAAATTACAGTTACAATCAACAAGCTATGTTGTCAAGTGTCATACATCAGAAAACAACACCATTCAAGCCTTCTTGAATTTTCCAAATGGTGTATAGCTGTGTATCATATAAAAGTAATCTTCATTGGGAATAAAGATTATGACTGGTTCACATTACAGACCTTAAATTTCCTGAATTAAAATATCCAAACCCAGCCTGGCTTCTGGACTCTCTGCCCATGTTCACATGATACACAAACAACATTGAGGTTTACAAAAATGCTCATGCAAAGTTCAAATAGTACACTAAGACACAGTGCCATTTGATTCGTAACTAGAAGACCCTCAAGATCCCTTCCAACTCTATTATTCTATTCTGTTGTTATTCTTCTAATACATATAGTTCTATGAATAATCCCCAACACAACAGGAAGAGTTGCTAACCATTTTTGTATGTACACTTTATGAACTCAGAAAGAAAATATTAGTAGCATTTGTGATTAATCAAATCACCTGATTTTTCTATAACTCACCGACATTAAGTATTAAAAAGACAGCGTAGCGAAAATTATTTTTAAACCTTATTTTTTTTAGAACTAAAGCAATTAAGAAAGAAGGGTGTTTTTCTTTCCAGCAGTACAGAATTGAGAAATATTCTGAGCTCAGGTTTCAAAGCAGAGGTTGAATACTGATAAGTAAACATCGCAATACATGGAGACAGCAGAATAGGAGAGAAAGAGCTGCAGAAAATAATAGAATATAAAGACCTGCAGATAGAAGTAGAACCACTGTGGCAAAAGAAAGCAAAGATAATACCAACAGTAATTGGACTGAACATTCCTGTAATGGATTCTACACTGAAAAGCCTCCTTTCTTTTCAGCCATAAATTGTACCTGTGTCTGTGGAAATCAAAAGATCTGACAGTTTGGACAGAAATTTATAGGATAGAATCCTTTGGGTTCCCTTACCTCTTAACTGTGAAGAGCTTTAAAAGTTGGTCTGCAAATGGGCTATGAGTTACTAAATTAGCCATCATATGATTATGTAATTTGGTCTTTTCACAACCAATTTCAAATATAACATGGATAAGTAAGTGATAGAGAAAAATTAAGGAAAAAGTGGATTTACAAGATAAATGAAGTCTACTAGTCTCCTGTCACATGCCAAATTATTTTATAAATTATTGAAAAGCACTCAAAAGATTTCATTCATTCAAGGAAATGGATATGAGGATTATAGTAATTTACAATACTTGAAAATCATCCTTAATAAAGTGAACAATAATGAAACTAATCACCTAAGAAGCCAGATATAAGTAATTAGAAAAAATCAGCTCACAGTTTAGCTGTTTCCTATTTCTCTATGTGTTTTATTACACATATTCAAAACTTAAATACTGTACTCTTTTTCTTTCATATTATATATAGTACTAGGCACTTGACAGTGAACATGAAATTGTTCACCGAGGATCAAATGCTAAAGAAAATACAATAATATCCTACACACATTTTTTTTTAGGAAGGCACCTTCAAGTCATAAGCATAAGCGCACAAACGTGCCTACCGTTCCTGTCCTATTGTTTTTCTTTTCTTCTTCCTATATATGTTTATATGTGTATATACTATATAATCTTTTTGTATGATGTTGTGACAAAATAAATAAATAAATAAATAAAATAAAGTCAGTCCTAACAATTACCTGGAGCAGTTCCTGCAGTTTTCTTGGCAAATTTTTTCAGAAGTGGTTTGCAATTGCCTCTTGTCTCAGGCTGAGAGAGAATTACTCATCCATGATCACTCAAGTGTCTTTGATTGAAGAATTCACATAGCAACCCACTTATTTTCAGTGACTCTAGGTGGTTTATTTTTTAAAAAGCAACATAAAAAGAATAAAAACAATAATCCCCCAGCCCCCTGGTGACCACAAGCCACTTGTTGGAATCCATCCCATTCTAGGTTTCCCAGGCTCATTGGCAGAACCAGGTCTTCAGGGCCTTGCAAAAGAGTGTCAAAGTGGGGGGCTGTCTAATCTCCGTGGTGATGAAAGGGAGGGAGCCACCACAGAGAAGACCCTTCTTCTAGATCCTGCCAGATATACTTCCTTAGGTACAGTAACAGTTATATCATAGTTTCTACCCAGATGGATCATACACAAAGCCATCTTTCTGCACACAAATATACAGATCAATTTCTAAAGCAGGCACACCTTAGTATCCTCTATTAACAATTTGTAAAAATGTTTTTAGTTTTCTGTTTAAGTTAACAAGGCTAACTTTTTTCTTAAGTTCTACACTTACAAAGGGTGACATATACACCTATCAAAAGAGTTTCATATTTTCTATAGTGGTGTTCTTCACAAAAAAAGAAAGTCTCAGAAAATATAGTAGAGGCAGACTGATAGCTGTAAAAAAAAAAGTAGAAATCAGTCTTGATCCCGCTCTCCCTGCTTTCTGATACCTCAGTTAAGCAAGACAAATTGATTCTGACATATTAATTATAAGCTCAGCAAAAAGGTTGGGCTGGATTCCTGAGCACTGAAATTTGTCATTTTCTTATTTGATAATTACTACAAGTGACTTCAAATGAAAATGATAATTTACAATGATAACAATAGTAATTAAAGACTGAGGGCAAAAGAAGAAGGGACGACAGAGAACGAGGTGGCTGGATGGAGTCACTGAAGCAGTAGGCATGAGTTTAAATGGACTCCAGAGGATGGTAGAGGACAGGAAGGCCTGCAGGAACATTGTCCATGGGGTCGCGATGGGTCGGACATGACTTTGCAACTAACAACAACAACAAATATGTAAATATTCAGCAATTGCATTTCAGCAATTTCAAGCAAGTCTTTCTGCTTTAATATCAATAATAAATAAAAAAATAACACTATTGTTTTATGGAATATAACTTATAGATATGGAATAAATTTCAGTTGCAGCAGTTATTTAGAACAGGGGTCTCCAACCTTGGCAACTTTAAGACTTGTGGACTTCAACTCCCAGAGTTCCTCAGCCAGCATAGCAAAGCTGGCTGAGGAACTCTGAGAGTTGAAGTCCACAAGTCTTAAAGTTGCCAAGGTTGGAGACCCCTGATTTAAAATGTACCTGTCAAAGGGTTGGGTATTTTAAAATCACTTGGTACATATATTTTTGAAATCCAAATTAAGGAGCCAACTATCACTACAAGGCACTACAATGCTGCTTTTCAACTGACTGAAAAGGGTCGGCATCTCAAAAAGGCTATATGTCCTAATGATACACATCATAACTTTTCCAAAGTTGTGACTCTTAAGTGTCAATCACCATCAATTTGGTGTGAGATTTATGGATAGAAATCCTTACTGACGATTGCAGCAACTAGGCATAGCATATGAGACATGTGAGACATAATGGTCACTGAATGGTTTGGATGGATATAGCCAACTGTATACAAACAAAAGAACTAAGGAACATAGGCAATGATAAAATAGCATTCATACTATCTGGATTGGATTCATATTGAGTTGCTTTAGGTTCATAAATTGAATTGAGCCATGTTTTTTTAATAAGCTTACTTTGCACAATATATTAAACCATACAGTATGGTTTACAAAAATAGTAGCTAAGACTAAGACTAAAAGCAAATAACATTATGACTTGCTGCATTATGTAGGAGCCCAGAGCAGACTATTGTTATCAGTAGGATTTAAGTTAGTAATTACTCATTTAGCTCCAACTCAATTCATCAACTCAGCTCCAACTCAATTGCTCTGAATTTGACTAAAAATTAGTTCAATTGTATATCCAAATTGAACCTATACAAAGCTAATTGATATAAATATACAGATAAAACACATGGGAGAGTACAGTAATGAGAGATGAAGCTAGATGTGGCTATGGTTTTAATGAGTAGTGGGTTTCAATTTTCTTCGCTACTGGTTCACTATTGGGAGTGCGAGCGTGCAGCACGCTTCTGTGCATGTGCAGAACATTTTTGATGATGTCTGGGCAGGTAGGCAGAGCCTCCCGCCGCCGCCGCCGCTACTGATTCACCCAAACAGGGGTGAATCGGTAGCAACCCACCACTGGCTTTAGTGGATAAAAACAATAGGGAGAAGAATTACATTGACTTAAGAAACCGTGAGAGGGAAATGAGAGATGGAAGAGCTGAAATGAATATTTTTTCCTGTTGCCTGTCCAAATCTTCAAAATGTCTGAGATACAAGGAATGCTTGACAAAAATATAGTTGCCAGATTGTTTGCCAAATTTGACTAGCAGTGTCTCTGCAAAGTCCAAATGCTAAACTTCCCATTCAACCTTGACTGAAACCTATACTGTACTGGGCTTGCTGAAATGACATAGAGGTCTTGCTTAGACTGTTCACTGAAAACTGAGTAATAACATCTTCTGACAATAACCTTGAAAATAAGCAAAGCTTTTATTTTCTAATTACTTAATATGCTGCATCAATACACATCAATAATTTAACTAGCACACTCCTCACTATGTTCCTGTGATCATCTGCATCAGAAGAGGCTGGAAGAGGTCCCAAGGACTGCACTCCACACTCTGTATTTAAGAACATGTTTGCTCCGAGGTTTGAATGTTTCCTGTAGTGAAAGCCATGTCCCAAAAGGCCATTTCCTGGGCACTTGACCGTATTCTTGGTGATGATGCAATATCTCTATGGCAACTACAGTTTACTGAATCTTCTAGCTGCAGAGATAAGAAGAAAGAGAATTTTATTTCTCATTTGATAACCAAAAGATTCCAGAAACATCAGAGCCAGCTGGCCATATATATGCATTTGAATAAACCCATTAGCAAATGAAGCATAAACTTACCCTACCCACACCAGATAATTTTTGAAAGGGAATTAGTTCAAATGGTAAAATACTTCCTTAAGATCTAAAAGGGATCAAATCATACTTTTTCCAACAAAGTCTAATTCAGTAGTACAACATTTGCAGAAGATGCTGGGTACAATTCTCAGTATAGAAAAAGAATTAATGGGAAAAACATGCTGTGGATATATAAAAAATCTTTTTGATTTTCCTTCAGATATTGTTGTTGTTGTTGATGATGATGATGATGACAGAATAACAGAGTTGGACTTTGGAGACTCTGCTCAAGCAAGAGACCCTATACCATTTTAGACAAATAGTTGTCCAGTCTCTTTTTAAAAGCCTCCAGTCTTTGACCACCCACAACTGATGAGGATGATGGATGAGGATGATGATTTCATATTCATATGCTAGTCTTCTTCCCAATATAACTTTGATAATATTCAAATGAATATGTAGCTAGTAAGATTAAGTGCAAATTTTAGGAGCCAAATTTCACTGAAAAACTGGTAAGTGGAAACATGCTATTCTGCTTGTAGTTCACAAAACACGTTTTAATAGTTTAATATAAAAGCTTTATCACTGTGCTTAAAATATTTTTAAAATCACCAAAGTAACAGAAAGCTGTTAATAATTCCTCTTGGCATCAATTATTCTTGCACTATTTCTGATGATGAAATTATTGTTGATGATTTCAATTTCACTTTAGATATTCATAAAGTAGCAATAGGTGTGTTCAAGTAGTTTGTTCTTTTGTAAGGTGGATAGTAAGAGATGGGCAAGTAAAACAAATCTCTCCTGATAGATGGCAGACTATGCTAGTGATACAGAGAATGAGTTAGTTTAAAACATGCTGGTTGGGGAATTCTGGGAGTTGAAGTCTACACATCATAAATTGCCAGGTTTAAAAACATTGGTTTAGAATCAGAATGTAAAAGAAAATCTGTGGAACAATAGTGCAAAACGTTTGGCCCATGGGCTGCATACAGAATACTTGCATTCCATTTGCAACACTGGATGTTCCCCCTTCACCAGAGTTACAGTGGTGAAGAACAAAATTGAAATCCACTTGTGCATTTATGATGGCTAGGGAAGATTTTAAGGAACAAATCGTTGTTTTAGTGGTGCAGTTATTTGAGGCACCATGTTGCCTTCCTCCCAAAATAGCTCCTTTCCCCATCTCCTTTGGGAGTGAGGTTTTTGACATGTCACATGGTCTTGAGTCAAAGCAAACTTATTCCCCAGTCCCAGAGAAATGGGCTTATATGCAGTGGAGACAGCACACATCATTTCTTTTCTCAGTTCATCTCTCCATTTCTGTAACTCTGATGACCTAACTACATGTTATTTTTGAATTCAGTAGTGCAGCTCAGGCTGAACTCTGTAGCTTCATTTATATATATATTTTACAGTCAGGAGTTGGCCTACTGATATATTACATGGTTACAATATTTATCATTTTATTCCTTTTTTTAGAAAAATGAATGAGACAAATGAGATTTTTCTACAATAAAATGAGGATTAGTCCCAAGTTACTGGAGTGCTTTGCAGCTGAAGTAATATATTGATCTTTCTAAATGGGATATGCATAAGATCAATTACCAAGGAGTTCAGGCTTATCTTCTGCCAGACTGTCCCATTATCAGATTGCCAGCAACCATTTTGGAAGGGCAGGAACAGACAATACTACTCTCCACTCACCCATTGTGAACTGATTCTCTGGATACTTTTCCTGCTCCACACTCAAAGCTGACTTTTATTTCTGTCTGTTCATACACTGCCGATTTGCCTGCTGTGCTTAATTTTCTTCTAAGCCAGCTCCCGCATTTCACTTGGCTAGAAATAAAATAACCTCCTCAATGAATTCAAAAGCTGCCAGATTTAATTAGGTATTATTATTATTATAATGGTTAGTTGCACAGTCAGCCAAATGCTTAGACTGTATTTGGCATTTTTATCCACCTATTGTTGTTGTTGTTAGTTGTGAAGTCGTGTCCGACCCATTGTGACCCCATGGACAACTTTCGTCCAGGCCTTCCTGTCCTCTACCATCCCCATCCACCTATTGAGTTTTTCCCAAAGTTCTGGGATAGCGAATGTTGCTTGATGATGTTAAATGTATTGTCACGTTATGTAAGCTGTTCTATGGTTTTGCAATTGAGTGATGGTGATTTTGTCAATGCTGATGGTGTTCAAATGTTTTGCTATTGCACCCAAGGCACCTATTACTATTAGTACTATTATTGTTTTCTTTTTCCATAGCCTTTCTATTTGTAGGTTTTTGCATGTTGTGATTTTCTCCATTCTCTTCAATTTTGCTGATTCCAGGCACTCTCCAAACTTTTTTGTGTTTCTCATTGACTATTGTTAAGTTTGGAGTGTTATGTGGCAGCTGCTTGTGTGTTTGAATTCTGAAATCCTACAGCAGTTTATCTTCTTTGTTTTGCATTACGTTGTACATTTTGTGGTCCCATTAGATCTTACTTGCAGACAAATAGTTTTTCTTGCAGATCTTCCAACAGATCTTTGTTGCTATTTTGTCATGTTGTTGTTTGTAGTCAGTCTGTGTGATTGTCTTGCAGAAACTATCTAGATCAGTGGTCACCAACCAGTGGTCCACGGACCACTGGTGGTCCATGAGAAAATTTTGGTGGTCCGCGGCGCACCCAAATGGAAGAGGTGCTCCGGTATGAGCAATGGCCATTTCCTGTGATTAGAGCTCTGGAATATGGGACTAGCCAGGCAGCTCATGCTGAGGCTGTAAATCTCCGCTGTAGTGGGATGTTTGTGCAACTTGCAACTTTGCAGTGCTGCCCTCACCGGCCGGAATGAGGTAATGGTGGCAGTGCAGGAGGGCCCCCCAGGCTGTTTCTTTCCCCTGCTGTAGCTTCCTGTTGGCTAAACCCACCAGTGGCTGTCCCTGCCCCTCGCCCCCACCTTCCCAGTCACTTCTCATCTGGCAAGGGAAGAGGGAGATGGAGATTCGCTCCATATTCCAGAGTGGGAGCGAAGCTTCATCTCTTGCTGGATTTCGTGTGTGTTTCTTCCAGCCCTTGTTGGTGCTCTGGGCACTTTGGTCTCTTGGGGAGACGCTTGACTTCCTTTCAGTCCCAAGACACTGGCTGGCCCATGAGATGACAGAGAGAAAGAGGATGAGAGAGGGAGAGAATGAGAGAGAAAGAGAGAGAGAGAGAGAGAGAGAATGAAAGAGACAGAGAGAGACAGAATGAAAGAGAGAGAAAGAGAGAGAGAAAGAGAGAATGAGAGAGAGAGAATGAAAGAGAGAGAGAATGAGAGAGAGAAAGAAAGAGACAGAGAGGGAATCAGAGAGAGAATGAAAGAAAAAGAGTGGAGAGAGAGTGGGAGAAAGAGAAAGAGAGAGGGAGAGAGAGGGAGAGAAAGAGAGTGGAGGGAGAGTGCTTGAATGCCCCCATCCCATCACCGGGAGTCCAGGCGCTTCAGTAAGCGGTGCACTGGATTTGTATTAGTGGGATTTAAAATTATGAACTTGGTGGTCCCTGAGGTACAAAAAGCTGGGTACCCCTGATCTAGATGGTCCACTGTTTTTCAGCTTCTTTGCAGAGGCAGCATTTGCTTTCTGTTGGTGTAATCTCAATTCTGGCTCAATTCTTGGTCTATTTCTTCAACTTTCTTGTTCTTAGCCATTGCCAGATCTTGTTATCTGTTTTGTCTGCTATGTTTGCTGTGTACTGGACATGTAATATTTTGCTTTGTCATGTCTCCTTTCTATTTTTCATTTGGCCTTTCTTAAAGGCCAATTTGGTCTTTCCAATAAGTCTTCATGGTATACTAGCTTCAATGCATTTTCTTTACTGTCCTTCTGATAATCTTCCATTGCCTTTTCTGCTTCAATTATTTGATGAAGTTGTGACATTCTACACCCATATATTTTCCTTGGTATGTAGAATTTGTCATCACTGCTGCATAGATGGAGGACACGATTCATTGTCATTATTCTTTCTGATCTTTCTATCCATGGTTTTTAGTTCTGCTCAACTCCAAAAAATGTACCTCATCTCTGTCTGGACAATCTGGAAAAACATGATGATCTAGTTTATATATACATTTTTATCTTGGTTGGATAAAAATGTTCCAAATTACATGCAGAGTCTCCATAGGCTGATGAGATTCTTCACTATATAGACTGCTTTCTTTATGTGGAAATAATAGGGAAGTGCAGGGGAATGTCTTTTTAATGCCTGGAGATAGGCAATGAATTAAAAAATTCAGAGCCTGGGAATTTCTTATGTGTGCCAAAACTCAATTGGTCCTTTCACATTTTAAAAAAATCAATTTCTGGTCCTTTGTTATTGTTAATCTACTTCAAATTGCCCAGAGATCTAATAAACAAAACTCTTCATCCCTGCACTCCCTAATTTTCCATTTCAACATCAGGGGCACTGTGACAAACATGTATTCATTCCTTGACAGAGAAATCAGTAGAACAGCTACTCTGGAGGTGGAATGTTTTACAAACACTGCCTTCAAGCAAATTTGTTTTGCTGTAACAAGCAGCTTTTGAGTTCAAGCACTGGCTGAAGCTTTGAAAATACTTTCAAACACAACAACTCAGGGGAAAATTCTAATAAACGATGTAATAAAGAATCCTGCCATTTCAAAATGTTGAATGTTCTTAAATACAAGAGTACAAAGTTGGACCTTAAAAATGCAAGACAGAAAATCAACTTGTTTGAGCTGTGCTGCTGGAAAAGGTTCCTGTGTATTCCTTGGACAGCAAAAGTCACTAACAACAAATAGTGGAAGGCATAACACCAGACATGGCAAAATTACAAAACTGTGTCTCACTTATTTTGGCCATATTGTGTGGAGGAATTCATTCACAATTATGTTTGCAAGAATTAGCAATAAAAGGAAACCAAGCCACCAAAGAACATGGTGGCTGCACACCATCAAAGTTGATACTTGCCTGTGCATGGAAGATCTCAAAGAAGTAGTGCAAGATCAGAGGATCTAACAAACCTGGCACATAGAATCACCAAGAGCCTGACACAACTGAATGGATAACATCACCATCATCCTATATAAAACTATTTAAATTAAGAATTACATATAAAACTCTTTCTCTTAATAAAATGGAATCATTAATTGATGTTGTTCCTCCATCTGTTATATTATCTTCATTTCATGCTCTTATCTTTGTTTGCTTTTCTTGCAAGGCTATCAATTTGTGGCAATAAAAAAAGAAATCAATTGTCAAATTAGAAACATACCTTTTTTTTATTCCTCTGGAGCTATTCCTCTACCAATTGGAATTGTTCTTTTTAAAAGCTGAGCAAATATTAAAATTTGTACCACTTTGATATCAGCATAAATATAAACCAATATATTTTATAATAATGGAAATTAATGAATTTCCATAGAAACATCCAAAAGATAAAGAACATGGATTGGCCTCCCTTTCTATCAAATATAACGAAAGATGGAATGGTCTCTTCCCATAATCCCAAAAGCTTTAACCAAAAACTTTCTAATATTGACCTCACCCCATTCCTAAGAGGACCATAAGGGGCGTGCATAAGAGCACAAACGTGCCTACCGTTCCTGTCCTATTGTTTTTCTTTTTCTTCTTCTTATATATATATATATGCTTATTCCTCCTAATATTTACTCATATATATGTTTATACACTATAGAATCTTTTTTTGTATGATACTTATATATATTATTGTGACAAAATAAATAAATAAAAATAAATAAATAAATAGAATGGGATTGTTTTTTGAGTCCAAACTTCATTTGTTCCCAAAGGATCCCTCTTACCCCTTAGGTTTTAAGTTCGCGGCGAAAGGTCCTAAGGTCAGGCAATTGTCGGAGTACAGGGGGAAGCTCGTTCCACAGGGTAGGAGCCCCCACAGAGAAGGAAAAATGCCTCTTTCACTAAGAAACTTCTCAGCATTTCAGATCTACAGAAGAGGCCCATCTGAAGATATCCCAGTTGTCAGAGGTCTCTCTCTGTCTCGAACACATAAAATAGATTTCTCCTGGATTGCTCCCAGGGTATGGCACATTTCTTTAAGAATTACACTTAGTGAAAAAGATACAACTCTTTCAACAAATATATAATTGTTAATTAATTTTAATTTTAATTTGTTTTAAATTACTACAATTTATCGTAGCTGCTTTGAATACTCTTCTGAGCAGAAGAATGGGATATAAATTGAAGAATGTAATGATGATTAAATGATGATAATTAACAATGTGTGGGATTTACAGTAACTGCACCATACAATTGCCATTGAAAATTTCCTTGAATTTTTCTTCAGCCCCACTTTTTTGTTTTTGTTTTAAATTGGACCTAGATTATTATATCTGCTTTTATTGATTAGAAAATAGATCATTTGAAGATTATTAATATTTGTTTTGCTGTTTATTTAGATGATATATTTTGTGACTTTAATGTTTTTTTAACTGAAGTTTTATTTGCAATGATAGTGTACATTATACCTAACTGGTTCTATGAAGAGAGGATTCATCTGATGTATGCGCGCACACATATGACATATTTCCAGGTTCCACTTATCCACATTATCCATAGTTATTATATCTATGTATCATCTGAAGAGTAACTTCTGGGTTAATATTCAGTTTGTTTCATTGTCTTGGCTAGAAGCCCAGTACTGAGCATGTAATATGCTTTCTGATATACTGGCTATAATTTGTATCAAGCAGACCTGCATAGTACTTTTGTGAAAAACAAAATTCTTTCTGAAATTACCCTGCAAATTGCAGTATAATAATATGTCAAATATTACTTGCATCTTTTTGTGGTACCTGCAGCACAGCTTATATACTTGACAATCAGTGTGAATCTGAGGAACAAAAGGGACATTATGGAAATGGAACAGACCATTGGAGTTAGAGCTCTTGGGAAAAAAAGCATATTTATCAAAAAATATATCAGATAATTTGTCCCTAATCCCTCTGAATATGACAACGAAACCTGACAAGTCTGCTAAAGGCATTTTAAATCCCATTAAAAATATAAAACCTGTGACATGGTTGAAACATTTAAAATGCAAAACAGCTTCAGGTAGATACTGACAGGGAATAGGTGAACATTAGAGAAAGTCTGGCAAAGAGGATTTTAAGAAATAATTATCAGGGACTGGAAAAGATACATTTAGCATATTATCTATGCAAAAAATACTTAGCAAGGGCTGTGATTTTTAGCATTTTGGCATCTATTATTAGTGGCAAGACCTTAGTTATCTTATTTTAAGGTCGTCACCAAACCTTAAAGACTGCAATCAAAGTTATCAGACTCAATGTTGCTGTCAGTGTTCCAGAAAGCATTACTCCAATTAAAAAACTCTGAGGCAAGCATTTCTCAAAGTTCCCTTTACTTGAGTAGGTATACTGGCACATCTGGGAAACCCCAAATCTGAGAGTTCCAGGTTTTTCCTCAGGAAATCAAAATCCCAAATCCAGCCCCTGCACCCATCAATCTGTCACATGGCCCAATCATCATCTGTCCCAGCTTGAGCCATTTTGCATGAACATCATGGCCTTGACTGAAGGGAAGAATGCTATTATGTCTAACTACAAATCACTCTCCTTAATCCCCCCTCCTACTTTCCCAAGCACAAGGTGCTGGCAGTGTGGAAGCTTCTGGTGCTAATATGGCTTCCAAAGCTGAGAGTTGCTTCTTGTTACCATTTTTAAGAGGGAAACCCCAACTGTTGACTCTTTGTGCTACAATTCAGGATTTTATATAGAATAAAAGCTTACCAACATTTTTTTTTCACTACGGAAAGAAAGTGTAGATTTACCCATCTACCTAAATCATTTTTTTTTATTAATTAATTTTTTATTACTTTTTTATAATGTTACAAACAAAAAAGAAAATACATTTATTCCACCCTTGTGCTATACATAAAAAAGAGAGAGGAAAATTTGGGTCTTCGGATATGTCCTCATAATTGTCAAAATCCACGTTTTCAAGGTACAGGTACCGAGGCGTCCAATTTTCCAAGCGCATAGTCCACAAATGGTTTCCAAATTTTCCAGAAGGTATCTTCTTTATACACACCGCTTCTAATTTTAATACCACATGTCATTTTATCATTTAGAGCTAATTTCCACATTTCAGAATTCCACTCTAGGTGAGATACTAAATCATAATATATTTGTTTGAAGCTTATGTTTGGCAGAATTATCCAGTTGTGGTTCTTAAATCAAGTTTTCCCAAAGTGGGGAAGGGGGGAAGAGGTGGATTATGTTAAATTTTGAGAACAAATTATAGATGCTTTCACAAAATACTGTGTTGGATGTAGATAACCATAAAATAAGCATCTATCATGAGATAAATTGTTCATATTATTCCCTACCACACTTTCAACTACCCAATTGTAACATCTGAGCTTAGTTCTGTTTTTTTAAAAACAGTTCAACTCTTCTTTTTTTTTTATTCCTGAGAAGGCCTCTAGAAATAATGTATAACTGAGAAGACTTAAAGATGTTGAGACTCTAGAAAGAGTGCAGAGAAGAGCAACAAAGATGATTAGGGGACTGGAGGATAAAACATATGAAGAACGGTTGCAGGAACTGGGTATGTCTAGTTTAACAAAAAGAAGGACTAGGGGAGACATGATAGCAGTGTTCCAATATCTCAGGGGCTGCCACAGAGAAGTGGGAGCTGGGCTGTTCTCCAGAGCACCTGAGGGTAGAACAAGAAGCAATGGGTGGAAACTGATCAAGGAAAGAAGCAACTTAGAACTAAGGAGAAATTTCCTGACAGTTAGAACAATTAATAAGTGGAACGACTTGCCTTCAGAAGTTGTGAATGCTCCAACACTGGAAATTTTTAAGAAAATGTTGGATAACCATCTGACTGAGATGGTGTAGGGTTTCCTGCCTGGGCAGGGGGTTGGACTAGAAGGCCTCCAAGGTCCCTTCCAACTCTGATGTTATGTTATGTTATGTTAAGACTTATTGCAATGAAAAACTGGCATTTTATTTTAAATCATGCTTATTCCCTATTTAACTTAAAAGAATAATCTAAACTATATCTATAAAATCTGATTGATAATAGAATCTAATAGACTCAAACATATGCCTATGTGCAAGTTAGTATCTGCATGGTGCTGTATTAAGAACCCAGGCAATAACTCCAAATAGAAAAAAAACTATGTGCTAGCAATGGCAAGGAGAAATGCTACTTAAAAATAAAGTAAAATGTAAAGACCCTGCCTCCAGTGTGCTCCCAAAATAACCTGATGATAAACATTATCCACCTGGATCATTATGTCAGCAAAGTATTACTTACCTTACTTAATGAAAAAATGTGTTTAAAAGGTCTTTAAAAAGTCAACTTACAGCTAGATAAAATAAATGTATTATGTATTGTAGAGAGAAAAATGAAAAGCATTGCATTGATATAGTGAAAAATGGTAACTTAATAGCAGGAAAAGATCTAAGTTGTTGCTTCTATACATTGAAGAGAAGTGTTGACATGTTGAAACATGAATTCTGACACGAAATTGTTGAAAAGCATATATTCACACTAGAGCTCGGAAAAGCTTTAAGAATTAAAAAAAAAAGAAAAAGAAAATGCTTCTGTAAAGGTGGTTGTGGAATCGCCTTATAACCTAGGCCGTAAATATTCATAAGTTAGCAAGATAAGACACTCATGCATATTTAATCATTATGATCCTCTGAATACAGTGTGTGTCAGGGCCCATGAAAAAACAGATTACTCCCTGGGATGTTTTTCACCTGTAATACTTGCTTATGTAACCCACCCACTTATACTTGTCTTGGGCAAGTTAAGGAACAACATCAGTCTAGCAGAGAGGTAATATTTTGTAAAGAGCCAGAAAAAAATAATTCACAGAGAATACCCAAGAAGTGACACACATGAAATTGGTATTTTAATGATGATAATAGAGGGGGGATAAAGAGAAAAAAAACACCCCAAGAAAAAAGATAAATATATCATAGAAGTGATACACTTTCATAGCATAGCTTCCATGCACTTTTTTATGTCCAAATTTTCAAAGCCTGAAACACCCATTATGGTTGCTATCATTAATAGTTTCATGTAACATTGACATATGTTGCTTTGGTATCCAATGATGGATATCACATCTCCAAAGGGCGACAGATAAATAGCAATAGGTTCAGAGCACAACAACCCAAATTGTCTTGTGTAAAGTTTCTCTTGGATCAAGTTCAACTCCTGGCTGTTTTAGACATAGCAGGGAAGAAAACCTACCTGTCTCTCTCAAAACAGAAGGATTACTACTTGGATGGATGATAAGCAGGAAATCTTATAGGAAGCTAAAAAAATAACCCTGAAAGAAGGCAATAGCAAAATTCTGTTATTTACAAAAGAAGAAGAAAAAAACTCCATAGGTTCATCATGCAGTCATTGGAAAAGGTTCTTAGCATAACATAATAACAGAGTTGGAAGGGACCTTGGAGGTCTTCTAGTCCAACCCGCTGCCCAGGCAGGAAACCCTACACCATTTTAGACAAATGGCTATCCAACATTTTCTTAAAAATTTCCAGTGTTGGTGCATTCACAACTTCTGCAGGCAAGTTGTTCCACTGATTAATTGTTCTAACTGTCAGGAAATTTCTCCTTAGTTCTAAGTTGCTTCTCTCCTTGATCAGTTTCCACCCATTGCTTCTTGTTCTACCCTCAGGTGCTTTGGAGAACAGCCCGACTCCCTCTTCTTTGTGGCAACCCCTGAGATATTGGAACACTGCTATCATGTCTCCCCTAATCCTTCTTTTCATTAAACTAGACATACCAAGTTCCTATAAACGTTCTTGTCTTAACAAAGATTTTAAAATAAGTTCTGCATACAATAAGTTCAAATATCATGTTTTTTTCTGCTGCCCCAGATAGTTCTAAATTTTAAAAAAGTTACATTTTACCTAGACCCATAAAATGAATTTCATAGATAGCTGGTGATTTTGCCTTTCTGAAGATTTTCAAACAGCGATTAGACAGCCATCTGGAGCTTCTCTGCTAAACAGGAATTCATTCTGATATCCTAGAACTCTCACTTTCAATGATATGATTTTTCATCAAAAGATTGCCCCACCTCTAATAACTACTCCTGTTTTATACACCATGGCAATTTTCTAAATGCTGTTAGCAAGAAACTGCAACAAAGAAAATATACTATGTTTCTTTATCAGCAGTCTAGTATTTGCTATCCTTCTTCTCATTATGAAAAAGAAACCTGTTAGGACAACTGTGAAAACTATATAGCATAAGGCATAAAGTAGTACTGAATTACCAAAAAAAAAATCTGAATGAGACTCCAAATGAGCCTAAAACAATGCAGAGTTAAGTTTACAAATACAAAAAGAGGTTGAGCTCATACCATTTTCTGATAAACTTCACTTATATGCATGTATTTATATCTCTTCTTTTTCCTATGCATTATTATACTTTCTTTTTGTCGGCAAAGCACAAATGAAAATTGAGCTAATTGCTTGTTTGATCTTTGTCCACAACTTTTTTCTGTCATTAGAGCCTCTGTGAGTATATAAGAGATAGAGTTTTCTAGAGCATCATCCCATGCTGATGCTCTAATGCATACAAATTTAACTGAAGGATTCTCTAGTTTCAGGAAGACTGTTGCTTAGAATGGTGCTTCCCTACCACCCATACATTCATAGAAGATGGAACATCTGAAAAGAAATACTACCTGTGTCCTTCAATATGTCAAGTGGAACCCTGCACTTTTCTCTGAAAAGAGCCAGCCCTAATTTTAGGTAGAGGCAACCAACTATGGCAGTGTTTCTCGAGCTTGGCCATTTAAGCATCCTGGCTGGTCAATTGTAGTCCACACATCTTAAAATGACTAAGGTTGATCTAACAGATACTGGGAGAGGGAACAGCAACTGCAATCTATGCTTCTGAGTCCCCTCCCATTTGCCTTTCTTGGATGGCTGATCAGGTTTCTTTGGGCCACAACAGGCCCTCCATCTTCCTACATTAGATTTGCTGTATTCAGATGTAATGAAAATTCCTTATCTCTATTCCTATAGAGATAAGGTTTAACAGACATTGCTTCTGGAATAATGAGACTTGATCTTTTAGAATAGAATAGAATAGAATTTTATTGGCCAAGTGTGATTGGACACACAAGGAATTTGTCTTGGTGCATATGCTCTCAGTGTTACATAAAAGAAAAGATACGTTCATCAAGGTACAACATTTACAACACAATTGATGGTCAATATATCAATATAAATCATAAGGATTGCCAGTAACGTTATAGTCATACAGTCATAAGTGGAAAGAGATTGGTGATGGGAACTATGAAACGATTAATAGTAGTGCAGATTCAGTAAATAGTCTGACAGTGTTGAGGAATTATTTGTTTAGCAGAGTGATGGCCTTGGAAAAAACTGTTCGTGTGTCTAGTTGTTCTGGTGGGCAGTGCTCTATAGCGACGTTTTGAGGTTAGGAGTTGAAACAGTTTATGTCCAGGATGCGAGGGATCTGCAAATATTTTCACGGCCCTCTTCTTGATTCGTGCAGTATACAGGTCCTCAATGGAAGGCAAGTTGGTAGCAATTATTTTTTCTGCAGTTCTAATTATCCTCTGAAGTCTGTGTTTTTCTTGTTGGGTTGCAGAACCGAACCAGACAGTTATAGAGGTGCAAATGACAGACTCAATAATTCCTCTGTAGAATTGGATCAGCAGCTCCTTGGGCAGTTTGAGCTTACTGAGTTGGCGCAGAAAGAACATTCTTTGTTGTCCTTTTTTAATGATGTTTTTGATGTTAGCTGTCCATTTGAGATCTTGCGATATGATAGAACCCAGAAATTTGAAGGTTTCTACTGTTGATACTGTGTTGTCAAGTATTGTGAGAGGTGGAAGTATGGAAGACTTAAGACTTAAGACTTAAATTTTAAGACTTAAGGCAAAATCAGGCATCTTTGGCTGGATATATCGCTATAAATCTGCTTGAATTTTAAAATGAGTATTTTGTGGAGGGGGGGGGGAGTCAAGCCCAGACCCTATGTGGGAAGTCCCAAGGATGTTTGAATGCATAGAAGAGGAAACGACACCGATAGCAGCTTTTCTTGCCCAAGTACTGTAGTGAAAAATGACACCTGGTAAATTCACTATGTAATTCTTGAAGTTATAAGATTTCAAAGACAAAAATATAATAAGAAACAAAAAATTCACCAAATTATGTATATATGCATAAATATAATCCATGGTGTAAACAAATAGTTTAAGGTGATACTGTTGTCCTTATTTCAATTTCTACTTAGACATTAAGAAAATCCAGCAAATTAGGAACTTGAGTGTTTAATAATTTTGTAACATAATGAAAACTGCTGAACTTCGTATACTATCAAGGATTTGGTAATGACACTTCTTTGGCTATAACTTGCATTACTACCCCAATCACTTCATAAGAAGTTCCCAATGAATTATGTTTCCAAATCTATTGGGTCTCAAATTCCCAGATTTCCCTGCCAGTATGGCCAGTTAAATAAGAATGCAAAATATATGAGTGTTCTTTCTTTTGATAATCATATCTAGCAGTTTTGGTCTATAAAAAGCTATTCATATAAATGTGTGTGTCAGAGGAAAGATGCACTTTGACTCATTCAGTTTTTAGACTGTAGAGTACAGGCTTTAAGCCAGGAACTTTTTGGCTTATTTCTAATGTCCTGAGACTGTGTATGGCAAATGTCCAAAAGACATGAGGATTTTATTTGTTCTTGCAGAAATCCTGAGGGCTTTGTTATTGCCTGTTAGAAGCAGATAAGATGGGAAGCAAATAATGACTGGGATTTTCAGTATTTTTTGTGCTGGGGTGTGTGTGGAATTTAAATAGAACCTTATAATGCCCTTGGCATCAGGACTAGAGTTATAGGGAAAGTTATGATGACCCACTCAACTACTACTTTTAGAAAGATACAGGAGGACTATACTTTTGTTAAAATTTGCAGAGATTATAGGGCAGAATTTCATATCCTACTACATTCTTTTCTTTAATTAACGGCGAAACTGAGACTAGAATCAACACTTGCCTGCCCACTTGTCTACATTGTCTTTTAAGATACCCATTTATGTTAAATTGAGACCCTCTAGTTCTCTTTTTGCTTCATTCATCTGTCAAGTTGTTTAATTTGATCACAGATATCTAGATCACAGATAAGTCAGTCTCACCATAGGATAACTATGAATTACAGAAATTATATTCAAATTACCTTCTGATACCATTCAGATTCTATTTATTGAGAAATTAAAGTTTCAAATCAACAGCAAGTGTATAATATATTTAAAACAGTTAAGAGAAGTCACTAGCTTTTTCAAGCTTTAGAAACCAATAAACTGGTTTATTCCCAAACAGCAGATTTACTTTCTCCCAAGTAAGGTATAGGATAGCTATCTAACAAGAATTCTCTGTAGAACAAAATTGTGGATTATGGCATTAATCTTGTCCCTTCAAAAGTTTCAGTGGAAAAAAGGTAGAGAAAAAACAAATGGTCTGCCAATTACTTTATGATAGGAAAAGAAAATCATGCCGATATCATTTCTGTTGATTGCTAAGATTGTTGTAAAACAACTTCTTTGATTTGTGCCTCCTTTGTTTAAACAAATCCAAAATATTCTCATTTTTTGGGTCAATTAATATTATTTGCATTCATCTGAAATGTGTTTATATCTAAGTGTAGTATAAGACCTATTATCCCTCACAGAAATAAGCATCACTATTACCTTCTACAGTATGATGCTTCTGAATGTTAAAGAATGAACATGGGAAGGACAATAATATTCCTTTTACATTACATGGAAAAAACATTATTATTTTTTCTGAGTGTACTTTTTTGATATTTTGAATACAGAATATATAGACAATTATTACAAGTTGAAATTAATTGACTGTTACTTATTTAGGGCCCTTAAAGAATCACACCATTAAATAAAATCACAATTTATTGTAGTAAAATATATATAAGCCATAAACTTGAGTTGTAAATCACAGTGCCTGGGTTTATACAACATACTCAAATTAAGAAACTATTGTTTTGTCAAAGTGCAATGTATAAACTTAACCACTGAATGCATTAGGAAAATAAATTCTCAAGTCTGAATTTTTATATGGCAGGACTTAAATTTTATATGGTAGAACTTACATTCTTCTTTGCATTAATTTGCATCCACATGGTAGTATTATTCCTAAAAGACACGCTAATGCCATTTCTTTTCCAGTTTGTCTCAGTGCGAGATGATGCTGAGGTGGAATACTATTTGCATTTCCATGTGATTGCTCTAGTCCATGGGTGTCAAACTCGAGACATGACGTGACGTTTCATGGTTTTCCCATTCAGAGAGCTGGGATGGGCATGACCTGTGCGTGATGCATCTAGCCCGTGGGCCTCCAATCTGACATCCTTGCTCTAGTCAATGGATCTAATCACTCCATGCTGATACTGATCATCAATAAAAGTCAATGCTATTATAGATATTCATTAATTCTGTGCCTGTGACTGGTGGAAGTGCTATTTGTCTTACAGAACAAATATTAATTGTTGCACTTTAATCAATTTCAGGCCTGAAAATCATAGCCAGTTTTTGAAGGTTCTAGGGCAGGGGTCTCCAACCTTGGCAACTTTAAGACTTGTGGACTTCAACTCCCAGAATTCCTCAGCAAGCTTTGCTGGCTGAGGAACTCTGGGGGTTGAAGTCCACAAGTCTTAAAGTTGCCAAGGTTGGAGACCCCTGTTCTAGGGAATGTTAAGAGGGATAAAGTTAACCTCATAATATAACATAAGAATAATAATCTTTAGTTCTTTGAGATAAAAGACAAGGGTATTTTTAAGAAACAGAAATGGGGAAAGCCCAGGATTTCACTTACCTAAAACAGTGGATGCCTTTTCATCCTTGAGCATTTCAAATAAAAGGTTGGCACACTTAAGAAATTTCTTACAATCACACACACACACACACACACACACACTATATATATATAAAAACCCGAATAACCAAACCAAACACTATATATATATAAAAACCCGAATAACCAAAGACCTACATACAAACACCCGCGAAAACCTCAGAAAACAAAAACCTCAGAAAACACACATATATATATATATATATATATATATATATATATATATATATATATATATATATATATATATATATATATATATATATATATATATATATTTGTTTTCTGAGGTTTTCACGGTGTTTGTATGTAGATCTTTATTGAGATTTTCTCCAGCGTAAAATTGGAAGTGTCTTGGCGGCGTTTCAGCGAAGTCTCATTCGTCATCTTCAGGCTTCAGCTTCGTGCTTCTGGGAGCATTGCTCCCAGAAGCGCATATATATATAAGCTTATATATATAGCTTATATATATATAAAACCGAATAACCAAGATAGATATATATATATATATATATATATATATATATATATATATATATATATATATATATATATATATATATATATAAAAGCTTATATATATATAAGCTAAGAAAGCTGAAATGATGTTTGTCTGTGTCTACGTGATGATTTGTAATATCTAGTTTTAAATAGCTTTCCCATATCTTCTCTTACAAAGAGCCCATTTCAGTAGGGATATTACATGCTTCATCTTATGATGATGATACATTTTCTATTATTAAACTTTGTCTTCCTTCAGGATAGAAGGAAGACAAAGTGTAATGATAAACAAATAAATTCTGTTTTCCTGCCTACTAAACTAATATGCTGATTTCCCTTCTAGGTACAATAGAAATAAAAACACTTAAGAACATTTCCATTTGGAATACATTCATAATCATTGCGAATGCAGTACCACATGTTCTACAAAATACATCGGTTTCCAGGCATTTTAGCTTTGAAATCTGTAATATGTATTTATTCACACTGTAGTTCTTCAAATAGGTAACTGAGACACGGACCTTCCTGGGGATTATCTCTAGATGAGCACAAATCCTTTACATGCTTTTGAAGAAAAATGAGTAAACAAAGGAGATCCAATAAAACATATGCCACGGAGATGGAATTATTTTGCAATTGCACGTATAAACTACAGAATACTGAAGTGTATTGCAAAGATGTTTGTCATTACAGTAGTATTTGAGCTGACATGGTAACAGCTATCTATATAGATACCTATGAGCAGTATGATTGAAAACCATTGAACATCAAGAGTCAGAAAATTATTTCTAAGAATCTTGAAGCATAAATTATATATATAGGACTTTTTCACACACTTGTCAAAAGTCTTCACAAATTTTGTTAGAAGCTTATCAGATGAAGCATATTTCAAGAATTCACTAAAAAGTGTCATTCTGCAACTAGTGCAAGAAAATTAAGAGAACTGAAAGATAATTCTTTTCTAATGCTCCACAAATAGAAAGAATCTGGAACAAATCTCTATAGATTGTAGTCTTTATCTTTCTTTATCAGGAAATTATTGTTTTTCAAAATAAAGGAAATGTATAAATTTAGATAGTACTGTAATAAAACATAGTATGCTTTAAATCTTTATGCTTCTAATCTTTTCTGAGGTATTCTAAGTATCTACTGTATGTACTTCAACTATCTACATATACACGAAGTCCTTTTAGGTATTTTACTCACCTGAAGTTGTTATAAGAAAATAATCTTCAGCAATCTCTATTCTGAAAACATGGAAGGAAGGAAGGAAAAATTAACTATTGTATCTACTTTAGTCTTTCTTAAACTCAATTGTTTAAACATTTTTCTGACTTCTAGCCAACTTTCCAGAGAAGAAAGTAATCGATGGTGCCTAATGTGCCTAATGTTCCTTGCCTCCCTGATTAATCATGGGAAGATTCTGGAAAAGATAATCAAGCAACCTAGAGCCAAACAAAGTCATAACTAGAGGGCAATATGGGTTTGTCAAAAACAGATCATGCCAGACAAATCTTACTGCATTCTTTGACAATATGACAAGATTAGTGTACCAGAGAAATGCTGTGGCTATAATTTACTTGGACTTCAGTAAGGCATTTGATAAACTAGGCCACAACCTACTATGTAATAAAATAGAAAAATGTGGGCTAGACAGCATCACCACCAGATGAATTCATAACTGGCTGACCAATCACACTCAATGTGTAGTCTTTAATAGAACTGCATTTACATGTCACATTTACATGTATACAGTGGAAAAAGGGCGTTGGCTTACCTGAATGCATCTTCTATTGATTGCAGGGCCAGCAGTCAGATTGGGGAGTGACTCATGCCTGATGACGACTGAGTCTGCCAGGAAAAGCTCCTCCTCTTCCTTCTGCTTCCCATCTTTCAGATGAAGGAGATACGGCAGACTGACATGCTGAGCTGCAATGATATGGTTAGTGCCACCCACCCCTCCAAGTGAGATCTACACTGGCCCCCACTCCTGACCCGGAGGACCAGAAAAACAACAGGGTGGGGCTGACTGCTGGCCCTGCAATCGATAGAAGATGCGTTCAGGTAAGCCAACACCCTTTCTCCTCGATTGCCGGGCCAGCAGTCAGATTGGGGATATGCCAAAGCTGCTACCCTATAAGGAGGGATGAACTGAGTCCGACGGGGCAGATCCTGGAAAAACCCTTTGGCGAACCCTACATCCAAATGCTGCCTCGGCCGAGGCAAATCTGTCCAGTTTATACTGACAGATGAACGGGGATGGAGAGGACCAAGTAGCCGCTCTGCAGACTTCCTCTAAGGAGGCCTGTGTGGCCCAGGCAGCCGAGGTAGCGGCACTGCGAGTTGAGTGTGCTGTGATGTGCCGAGGGATGGGAAGGGCTTGGGAAGTATAGGCTGTGGTGATAGTCGCCCAAAGCCATCTACCTATAGTGTGAGAGGATACCTTCTGACCCAAGGTCGCCGGCTGGAACGAAATGAAGAGCGCTTCCGTCCTCCGGAGAGAAGA
Organism: Ahaetulla prasina; assembly: GCF_028640845.1. Classification (NCBI taxonomy): domain Eukaryota; kingdom Metazoa; phylum Chordata; class Lepidosauria; order Squamata; family Colubridae; genus Ahaetulla; species Ahaetulla prasina. The sequence continues at coordinate 185,786,926 of NC_080541.1, forward strand.
GGTCTGTTTAAGATATATACGGAGGGCCCTGCGGACATCCAGCTTGTGCCACACGTGTTCCTGCAAAGAGGATTTTTCTCCCCCCCAAAATGCCTGAGTACCCCAACTAGGGTGTAAATGAGGGGATCTCACCAGTGGGAAGTTTGCCCAGGAGCTGTCCTTCCGATCCTCCGCGTAAAGAGGCTACCTTTTGCCACGCAGTGCTTCCAGTGCTTTCCATCAGCCGAGGGAAACCCCCAAACACCCACGAGGCTTGAAGAAAAGCCGAGGGTGAGATCACCCCCAGGCACAGCTAAATCTGGCGTATCAGTCCTTTCCTCCGATGAGGAATGAAGCCGGCAGCCCACGAGGCTCAGAAGAAGCCGAGGGCTAATTGCGCCCTGGCGCGGCAAAATCCGGCACCGGCAATCAGCTGGGCGTCGGAAGCCTCCAGATGCCCACGTGGCTTTTGGGCGTGAGGGAGAAGCCCCGAAACGCCGCTCTTTGCTCTACCGGCTGGTAGAGCAGTCACTGCTAAAGCGATCCAATGCGGGCTCCGGCGTGAGCCGTTCTCGCTAGGAAAAAATGGAGTCTGCAGCCTGGAATTGAGGGCTCCGCCTCTCCACCTGAAACGGCTTCAGTGGTTTCGGGCATGAGCCCTTCGCGCTGGAACAGGCAGCCCAATAAGTCAGATTGAGGAAGCCTCAAATTTTGGAATCTTTTTGTATTTAAATTTATTTTAGAGATAATTTCTGCACAGTTCAGCCAAATATGTCTAACAGTTACAGACTGAGTCTGAAAGATGGGAAGTGGAAGGAAGAGGAGGAGCTTCTCATCTGGCAGACTCAGTCGTCATCAGGCATGAGTCACTCCCCAATCTGACTGCTGGCCCGGCAATCGAGGAGAACCACAATGCTCTGTCTTAGGCCCAGTACTCTTCAATATCTTCATCAATGTTTTAGATGAAGGCATAGAAGGGAAACTCATGAAATTTACATATGACACCAGGAAGAACAGCCAACAGTCCAGAAGATAGGTCAAGATACAGAAAGATCTCCACAGACTTGAACACTATCTAACAAAACTGAATTCAATGGTGAGAAAAGTAAGATTTTACATTTATGCAAGAAAAACCAAATACAAAGGTATAGAATAGGTGGTACCTGGCTCAATAGAAGTAACTGCGAGAGGGAACTCAGAGTCCTAATAGACGATTATTTAATTATGAGCCAGTAGTGTGCTGCAGCTGCCAAAAAAGCCAACACAGTCCTAGGCTGCATTAAAATAGGGATAGAATCAAGATCATGTGAAGTGTTAGTATTCCTTTATAATGAAGATCACACTTGGAATATTGCATTTAATTTTGGTCACCATGATATAAAAACTTCTTGAAACTAGAGTGCAGAGAAGAGCAACAAAGATGATAATGTTACTGGAGGCTAAAACATATGAAGAACGGTTGCAGGAATTGGTGTGTCTAGTTTAATGAAAAGAAGGACTGGGGTGACTTGAAAGCAATGTTCCAAAATCTAAGGTGCTGCCACAAAGAGAATCACATGACCATGGCTGACCACAGCAGCACTGAAATAACGGCACTGCCGTGGCACAGGAATGGCCACAAAATTTCTCCAAATTTTATTCCCATAGGAGTAATGGACCACAGCATTCTGCAATTTCGTCTCTTTAATATACCTTGGTTCAATAATTATTGGCTTATGAGTTTCCCCCTTATGAAGGTTCCAAACAGCAGGCCCAAGAATTTTAGTACTATATACAGTAGATGACTTATCAGAAAAATTGCTATGAATAAGCAGTATCTGTTGATCTGCATTTATATTACCATTTCAAAATAAAACATAACTTTTGCAGATTAAAATGACTTGATAATGCATCCCTAATGTCTTGCAATGTTTACTATAAGAACATGTTCAGTTTTCGCACTTTTATCATCAAAGTGTGAAGGCATGTAAGTTTGTGATAGTTATTCACATTTGTTGGCGGACAGCCAAATCTACTCTAAATGGCCCTGAATGCAAAAAGTCAAACCTGCCTTCAATACAAACCAGGCAGATTCGAAGAAAAACACACTGTATCTGAAGGAATTTTACCACATGATGTAACACTCACTTAATATTTCTTTAGGTGCTCATGCAAAATTTTAAATAATTTATTTCCTCTTTTCAAGCAGCTCTTAGAAAATGATTTTATTCTCAATTAAAACAAAAGTCATCATCATGGCTTCCTTGATATACCTGTTTTATAGAAGGTGGAAAAAGAGCCACTGAGCAAGTAACAAAGTTTAGGACACCTTTGAGATCAGAAAGAGCTATATTCTGGCTAATCAGGATAGAGTTTTATTGCCATGTTTAACACAAAAAGAAATTACACGTTTTCTAATGGTAAAAAGGGTTCAAGGTTCAAAGCTGTTATATGTCATCCAACATAATAAAAATATTGGGAAATGATTTTTCAAGAGTCAATCAGTCGGATTGAAAGAACTGTTTTATTATTCCAGAGAAGATACCTCTTTTGGAATCTGTAACATTACCTGCTCTTCCTGTTTTTGGTCCCAGAAAAGAATGCAAGTATTTGAGCTATTCTGACACACCCATTTACATATGCAAACAACAATGTAATTTTACTGTCCTGTTATAACAAAGTTAAGTTTTATTTGTGCAGGGATTTTTTTTTATAGTTCTGGAAAGACAAAGAAGTGAAATGATTTTTTTAATCAAACACAACATATATAAGGAAACCATTAAAAGCATTACCTAAGCAGACTTATTAAACTAAAAAACACACACCAGGTTGCTATTATTATTTTTTTTAAATGTGGAGAAACCCCAAATAGTTGAATGGCAGGATGGACCACATAGTTTAAAGCAATAGGAAGTATGAATGTTCCAAGCTGAAATCGGAGTTAGAAGTCAAAAACAAAGTTTCCAAATCCCAGCTAAGAATGCTTCTACCTTCTTTTATTTACTTTTCAACTCACAAAATCAACAACATTTGAAACTTTAGGAAGTTAAATATTTGGACAGAAGTACTAACATATAGACTTTTGCAGATAAAACCTTTGACCTTATAAACTTATAGGTCAATAACATTGATCAAAATACAAAAAAAATTACAATAAGATAAAGCATATTAACAAGAATGGCTAATATTCTTTCCAAATATGTTTATGAAGCAGGATTTATGAAAGGCAACTTACACATCCAATATGTAAAATTCTCATTGTAATCTGTTTAGCTAAAAATCAAGAAAAGCAATGACCAAGAATTACAAGCAGTTGCTTACCTACCATTTGAAGTTACAATGGACCTCCCCACTTACAACATTTATTCCAGCATCCTGCGGTCACATGACCATGTTTTATAATGTTTTTGCCAAAAACCAACATTTTCTCCTGTTTTTTTGGCAAAACTGCCCGATAGTGAACAATTGGTTCACTTAATGATGCAGCTTCTGCTTAGCAACTGCCACAAAGAAAGTTTGAACATCTGCCATCTGCCTTTTCATGTAGGGCTCTAATTTCTGATGATGTTCTAAGCATGATTTTGCTAGCATGCAAAATTAAAGATATGGTACAATAGCTTGCATATTCTATTGTGTTTCCATTCTTTGATATTAAATATACACTGACCTATTTTCAGGGGTGGGATTCAGCTGATTCGTGTGAACCAGATGCTAATTTTACATCTGGTCTGCCGAACCGGTAGTTGCAAGGACTGGCTGGCCCCTCCCAGGAGTCTCCACATGGCCTGTTTTGGATGCCAGGTAAGTGCAGGGCTTGAGCTGAGGCTCTGGGAGGGCGAAAAACAGGCCTCCTGGAAGTTCCAGAAGTCTGGAAACGGGCGCATTTCCGGCTTCCGGAGGGCCTCCAGAGCCCAGGGAGGCCTTTTTCATCCTCCTGGAGGCTCGAAGAAAGCCTTCAGAGCTTGGGGAGGGCAAAAATGCCCCCCCTGCCATGGTGCAGGAGGCAGAGTAGGCCACGCCCACCATGGCCATGCCCACCCAGCAACTGGGCAGAGAATCAGTTGCTAAAATTTTTGAATCCCACCCCTGCCTATTTTAATCTGGTCACTGTGTCATTCTACAAATCTGGTGGCATTTTTACAAATTCTTCTTCTGTTGCTTACCATAATCCTGTAGATATTCCTATCAATTTCTGTAAGCTTTGAACTTGACAATGATAGGAGTACTGATATAACGTCACTTTTCAATGCTAGAGATTCTTCTGGGTCAAGAATATGTTCTAAGGATTATGAACATCCAAGAATATATCAATTTTTATAGCCACCCATTTCTAACACATGGTTCTGAGTGGCTTACAACAACAAAATAATATAAAATCATATATGAAAAACTGTATAAAAATCATATAACACAATCTGCAACTGAGGTATAAAAAATTAACATAACTACTGCTCTACAACACACAGAGATCCCCAAACCTAGTGGCAAAACCATCTCTTTATGGCTTTATGAAAAACCAATAGTTTTGGGGCCAATCTGATTCCTGGTGGAGGAGGAGTTGTTCCAAAAGGCTCTCTTTCTGGGCCCCACTGGATGGTGTTTCCTGGATCTGGAGCATACCTCCTCTGCAGGCCTAATGGAGGCTGGAAGTATCAAACTACAGTGCTCAGTGTACAATGTTAGACACTGAAAGAGTGGCAATTTCACAAAACAAATATTGAAGTAGTGATTATGCAGCACATTTAGACCAAACTCTCTCTGTCTCCATATACAATGATTAAAACTAATGTTTAAAAAAAAAGAATCAGGAATATGTACATGTAATTTCCTAAGTTAATGGCTATAAAGTGGATTATAAATATGTGCAAATTTATGGGCAGAAATATAAAAAAAGATTTATAATGCAATTTATAAGAACATATTATTATGGAGAAAGAAATAGGTAAAGAAGCACATGCTGTTAATATCTGCATTTCTTTTTAAAAACAGGTATCATAACTAATATTTAGGAACTATATGGGACCATTTTCTTGTTCTTAGTGGGAAAGATTTAATAAAGAATAATTGTAAGCATTTTTTCATTAATGCCATTTCTATACATGCATGTATTTTGGATAAAATATGTATTTTGATTTGTATCATATATAAAGTTTTTTCCTCATTGAATTGGTTTATATTCTGCTATTCTTTACTATTCAAAGTGATATACATAGCAATTCCTTTTCCATGTTTTCCAAAAAATCACCCTATGAGACAGAGGTAATAAATTATATAGATTTGAACCTGGATCTCCCAAGTCCTAGTTCAGCATTCCCAAGTCCTAGTTCAGCATTCTAAATCATGCACATCACTGGCCAGATTCTTTTTTTTTCAAGGTTTATTGGGTTTTTATTTTTAAACATATATCAACATCAATACATGAACAGTGTGGCCTCTGGGTGTGGTTCATATTAATACAAATAACAACAGTCAATTATTACATTAATCAAACTTATATAATCCTAATATTAATGTACTTGATTATTTTAAAGTAGTTATTCAATATTTCAGTGTTCTATTCTGAAGGCAATGGTCTTGAACATACATAGTAATACCATCTTTCAACCTCTCAACTTTCCATCTAATTATTACTTATTTTCAATTTATATAGAAATTATAACTACTAATATTCCCCCGTTTCTGATTTCTACCTCTATTCTGGCCTCTAGTCAGGTCACTCTTACTAATCCTAATGTTAAAATACATATTTATGTTAATACATAGTCCTTCACATAATGGTGTATATTCTTATTTCTACCTCTATTTCTAGGTTTTAATCAGGCCATCATTATATTAGAAAAAAGAAGAAAGAAAAAAAGGGAAAAAATAGCTCTATTCTATCCATCATCCCTTGCCTGTTTTAATACTTCAATTCTTATTCATTTTTTGGCTTTCCTCCCATATTTCTCTCTTGGATCTTTGTCTCTGTCAACATCTGTATCTTCATTATTCCATCTAAATATTTCTCCTATCTCTATCCTCCTAAGCGGCCATATCTCCAGAGTATCCCACCCATACTCCTATCTCCCTTTCAAAAACTTCTTCCAGATTATCCAATTCCAATTCCATTTTTATATCTCTCAAAAAGTTTTTCTCATCCCTTGTTTTAATATTAACAACAACAACAACAACAGAGTTGGAAGGGACCTTGGAGGTACCTTGCTCAATAGTAGTAACTGTGAGAGGGATCTTGAGTCCTAGTGGACAACCATTTAGATATGAGCCAGCAATGTGCAGCAGCTGCCAAAAAACCCAACACAGTTCTGGGCTGTACAAACAGAGGGATAGAATCAAGATCACGTGAAGTGTTAATACCACTTTATAATGCCTTGGTAAGGCCACACTTGGAGTATTGCATTCAGTTTTGGTCGCCACGATGTAAAAAAGATGTTGAGACTCTAGAAAGAGTGCAGAGAAGAGCAACAAAGATGATTAGGGGACTGGAGGCTAAAACATATGAAGAACGGTTGCAGGAACTGGGTATGCCTAGTTTAATGAAAAGAAGGACTAGGGGGTTGGACTAGAAGGCCTCCAAGGTCCCTTCCAACTCTGATATTATTATTATTTATTTATTATTATTATTATTATTATTATTATTATTATTATTATTATTATTATTAATTCCATTTTTATACCGCCCTTCTCCCGAAGGACTCAGGGCGGTGTACAGCCAAGATAAAAAACAAACAGTACAAAATATACAATTTAAAATACTAATTAAAAAACTTATTATAAAAATGGCCATATAAAACTAAAAACCCCATTAAAATTAATAATAAATTTAAAACCAATAAAATTTAGGCCAGCCCCGCGCAAATAAATAGATGTGTTTTCAATTCGCGGCGGAAGGTCCGAAGGTCAGGTATTTGGCGTAAACCCGGGGGAAGTTCGTTCCAGAGGGTGGGAGCCCCCACAGAGAAAGATCTTCCCCTGGGGGCCGCCAGCCGACATTGCTTGGCGGACGGCACCCTGAGAAGTCCCTCTCTGTGAGAGTGTACGGGTCGGTGGGAGGCATAAGGTAACAGCAGGCGGTCCCGTAAGTACCCAGGCCCTAAGCCATGGAGCGCTTTAAAGGTAGTGACCAAAACCTTAAAGTGCACCCGAAAGGCCACAGGCAGCCAGTGCAGTCTGTGCAGGAGCGGTGTTACACGGGAGCTACGCGGAGCTCCCTCTGTCACCCGCGCAGCTGCATTCTGGACCAACTGCAGCCTCCGGGTGCACCTCAAGGGGAGCCCCATGTAGAGAGCATTACAATAATCCAAGCGAGAGGTAACGAGCGCATGAGTGACTGTGCACAAGGCATCCCGATCAAGGAAGGGGCGCAACTGCCGAACCAGGCGAACCTGGTGGAAGGCCCTCCTGGAGACGGCCGTCAAATGATCTTCAAACGACAGCCGTTCATCCAGGAGAACACCTAAGTTGCGCACCCTATCCTTTGGGGCCAGTAACTCGCCTCCAACAGTCAGCTGCGGCTGCAGCTGACTGAATCGGGGTGCCGGCATCCACAGCCACTCCGTCTTGGAGGGATTAAGCTTGAGCCTGTTTCTCCCCATCCAGACCCGTACGGCTTCCAAACACCGGGACAGCACTTCAACAGCTTCGTTGGGGTGGCCCGGGGTGGAAAAGTACAGCTGAGTATCATCAGCGTACAGCTGGTATCTCACCCCAAAGCCACTGATGATCTCACCCAACGGCTTCATATAGATGTTGAACAGAAGGGGCGAGAGAATCGACCCCTGCGGCACCCCACAGGTGAGGCACCTCGCGGCCGACCTCTGCCCCCCCGTCAACACCGTCTGCGACCGATCGGAGAGATAGGAGGAGAACCACCGATACACGGTGCCTCCCACTCCCAATCCCCCCAACCGGCGCAGCAAGATACCATGGTCGATGGTATCAAAAGCCGCTGAGAGATCTAGTAAGACCAGGGCAGAGGAATAACCCCTGTCCCTGGCCCTCCAGAGATCATCCACCAACGCGACCAAAGCTGTCTCCGTGCTGTATCCGGGTCGGAAGCCGGACTGGAACGGGTCTAGATAGACGGATTCATCCAGGTATTGGGGTAGCTGCCGCGCCACAGCACTCTCTACAACCTTCGCAACAAAGCGAAGGTTGGAGACCGGACGATAATTACCCAAAATAGCTGGATCCAGGGAGGGCTTCTTGAGGAGGGGTCTCACCACCGCCTCTTTCAAGGCGGCAGGGAAAACCCCTTCCAACAAAGAAGCGTTGATAATCCCCTGGAGCCAGCCTCGTGTCACCTCCTGAGTGGCCAGCACCAGCCAGGAAGGACACGGGTCCAGTAAACATGTGGTGGCGTGGAGCCTCCCCAACAACCTGTCCACGTCCTTGGGAGCCACAGGGTCAAACTCATCCCAAACAGACTCAACAAGACGTGCCTCCTCTCTCTCGCTTGGATCATTCCAATTTCGGTCCAGACCATCCCGGAGCTGAGCGATTTTATCGTATAGATAACCACTAAACTCCTCGGCACGTCCCTGCAAAGGGTCATCCCGCACCTCCTGATGAAGGAGGGAGCGGGTCACCCGAAACAGGGCGGCCGGGCGGTTATCTGCCGATGCAATAGGGTGGAGGCATAAGAACGCCTCGCCTCCCTCATTGCCACTAGGTAGGTCCTAGAATAGGACCTAACTAGTGTCCGATCAGCTTCGGAACGGCTGGACCTCCAAGTACTCTCTAGGCGTCTTCTCCGGCGTTTCATCTCCCTCAGCCCCTCGGAGAACCAAGGGGCCGGATGAGATCTGCGCCAGTCAGAGGCCGCAAAGGCACGACACGGTCCAAGGCCCCAGCCGCAGCCTGTTCCCAGGCCACAACTAGTTCCTCAGCCGAGCCGTGGGCCAGATCCTCAGGGAATGGCCCAAGCTCCGTCAGGAACCTCTCGGGGTCCATCAGGCGCCTGGGACAGAACCAACGTATAGGTTCCGTCTCCCTGCGATGGTGGGTGGCGGTTCGGAAGTCCAGGCGAAGGAGAAAATGATCTGACCATGACATCGGTTCTGTTACTACGTCATCTAAATCCAGATCATTTAGCCACTGTCCAGAGATATAAATTAGATCTAGCGTGCCTTCTCCCAAGTGCGTAGGGCCATCATTTATTCGAATCAGGTCCAAGGCCGTCATGGAAGCCTGGAACTCCCGAGCTGCCGTTGATGACAAGCCAGTCGATGGCAGGTTGAAATCCCCCATGACTATAAGTCTGGGGGTCTCAGCCGTCACACTGGCAAGTACCTCCAGCAGCTCGGGCAGGGCTGTGGTCACGTAGCAAGGAGCCAGGTACGCGATCAACAAACCCAACTGATTCCTATGGCCCCACCTCACATAGAGGGATTCACAGCCAGCAATCTGATGAACAGTGGCCTCCCTCGGCTCTAGATCTTCCTTAATGACAACCGCCACCCCTCCACCCCTACCTTGGGCCCTCGGTTGATGAAATGCTCAGAAACCCGGAGGGCACAACTCAACGAGGGGAACCCCCCCCTCTGGACCCAACCAGGTCTCCGTAATGCCCATAAGGTCCGCGGACTCCCCCTGAATAAGATCGCAAATCAGGGGAGCTTTATTTACCACGGACCGGGCATTACATAACATCAACCGAAAGTCCAAGCTCTGAGGATCATGGCCGCCCGAGGAACGGGTAGGGACTGAGGGGCCGGAGCACGTGATCGCTGTCAAACATCGAGCACATGCTCCCCACACTCGATACGGCCCCCCCCTCCGCCATATCTGCCTCTCCCACTTACCATACAGATTGAACCACCCTCTAATCCTGGAACAGACCCCTCCCCCCCTGCCTCCAGACCAGATGTCGTAATGCCGCGAACAAGCATCGGGGCTGGATCCCTCCCCGACGGGTTCTCTCCCCCACCCGTCTTATCCCTCCCCCCCTTAAAAAACCCTTATTTAAATATCTATTTAAAAATCCCCATAAATTCTTCTTGGCCGCATGCCATCTCTCTGGGTCCCAAGACCCTTCGTTGAGGTAAGCCCTCGATAACTTGGAGGGCCATTTCTGCGAGGCGGGGGAACCTCGCAGTCGAATGAGGTCAATAGGTGAATATCTCATGGAAAACAAAATAAATGGCAGAAAAGAAAAGTATTATTATTATTATTATTATTATTATTATTATTATTATTATTATTATTATTATTATTATTATTATTATTATTATTATTATTATTGGTCTTCTAGTCCAACCCGCTGCCCAGACAGGAAACCCTACACCATTTCAGACAAATGGTTATCCAACATTTTCTTAAAAATTTCCAGTGTTGGAGCATTTACAACTTCTGCAGGCAAGTTGTTCCACTGATTAATTGTTCTAACTGTCAGGAAATTTCTCCTTAGTTCCAAGTTGCTTCTCTCCTTGATTAGTTTCCACCCATTGCTTCTTGTTCTACCCTCAGGTGCTTTGGAGAATAGTTTGACTCCCTCTTCTTTGTGGCAACCCCTGAGATATTGGAACACTGCCATCATGTCTCCCCTAGTCCTTCTTTTCATTAAACTAGGCATACCGAGTTCCTGCAACTGTTCTTCATATGTTTTAGCCTCCAGTCCCCTAATCATCTTTGTTGCTTTTCTCTGCACTCTTTCTAGAGTCTCAACATCTTTTTTACATCGTGGTGACCAAAACTGAATGCAGTATTCTAAATGTAGCCTTACCAAGGCATTATAAAGTGGCACTAACACTTCATGTGATCTTGATTCTATCCCTCTGTTTATGCAGCCCAGAACTGTGTTGGCTTTTTTGGCAGCTGCTGCACATTGCTGGCTCATATCTAAATGGTTGTCCACTAGGACTCCAAGATCCCTCTCACAGTTACTACTATTGAGTAAGGTACCACATATCCGGTACCTGTGCATTTTGTTTTTTTGGCCTAAATGTAGAACCTTACTTTTTTCACTGTTGAATTTCTTTGGTGAATTTTTATTTGGTGATTTGTCTGTTTTATCTTTTCCTCCATTTTTTCCACCACCTCCTCTCTTTCCTGGACTCTTTGATCTTTATTCATTGTCAGTTGTATCATATTTTCTACTTTGTCACTTATGTCTTGGATTAAGTCTTTTATCTCACTTTGGTTCTTTGTCATGGTATCCCTGATGCTTTGAAATATCCATACCATTTCTCTTGAAATCTCACCCATTTCCCCCTGAAAAGTTTAATAAGTATCACTAGCTAGATTCAATGAACCCTGAAATGCAGCTGTACATTGTCATAACTGCTTGAAAAGAGGGGTGACAAAGATAGGTAACCACAGAATGCTTTCTGATGCTCCATTTGCTGTAGATTGGTGGCTATACAATATATTGAGAATCAGACCTCACTATGCCTTTCAACACCAATTGATATAATGGTGCTACTAGGGCACTACTTTATAATAATAACGAAAATGTATTGAATTTATATTCTGTTCAATTCCCAGTGCCTCTGGGAACTTTCCTTTATGGAAAAGTCAGCTACAGAAAGGGGAAAAAAAGCTACAAAGTCAGAATGCAGACACTAGGTCTGATCTAGCGTATTCTTTACATTCTTAGGTAGATTCCAATATGCTTACAGGAATGCAAGGAAAAGATTAGGAATTTTATTTTTTACAAAGCAGCTCCAAGGAGGGAAGTCAGAGGATGACGGTGTCCCGCTGAGATTTCCGCCTTCCTCAAATAGACACTTTTGACTAGATATCCCAAACACCGCCCTGGTCCAGGGAATTCAGGGAGTTGTAGTCCAACACACACAAAAAAGAGAGCACTTAGTTGAAAAAGGCTGTGCTAGCGCAGTGGCTCCGAGCCAGCTATTGGCACTAAGAAGAACAACGGCTCCCTCCTTATCTCATCTCTTTCTCTTCTCTTCCCCTGCCCGAAGGAGGAAGAAAAAAAAACACGTGCAAAGAAGGCAGCCGCTTCTCTTTGCTCGCCTGACGGAAATGAGAGCTCAAACTACGGTCCAGAGAGAATGGACCGCCAAGGGGAAGGCTCATTCTTCAGAAGAGTTTACAGGAGAATGCCAGGGATGAATAGCCTCCATTTGCTCACCCGTTGTCTCCGGGCACTGCAGAGGATGAGCCGCCCGGCTTGGTGCCGCGCTTTGGGGCAGTAAAAGTACTCTCTCTCTCTCTCTCTCCCCCATTACCTCCATTTTCTCTGTGGGTCCAACCCTCGCGGCTGGGAAAGGAAGAGCCAGAGCAAGCGGGCGAACACGTGGTGGCAACCCTGCGGCCCGCTCTCTTGCTCTCCGGGCGAAGGGGATTAAGCTTACTGCGTGCGGAAAGAGGCGGACAGTGCGGCGTCAAGGGCATAAAGAGGGCCCTGTCATCGGCGGGATGCATGTTGAATAAAACTGTCTTGGGTGGAGTTCTAACTCGCATTTAAACGTGCGGTTATTTTACAGTTTTGTGCCTCGCTCGCTTAGAAGTTCTACACAAGTCACGTCCCCCCCCCGCTTTTTTTTTTCTTTTTCTTTTTTTCTGGACGTCACTCCATTTAGCCCCGCCCGTGAGCTGTCGGGCGGGGCTTAGCACAACGCCAGGGGGAAAAGAGGTGTTGCCAAGGAAGGCAAGGGGGCGTGTCCTTATCGCCGCGTTGAGGGCGCCAGTTGGGAGGCAGTCGCGGCTGGTGGTGGTAGAAGAAGGTGGGAGGGTGCGCGCGCGGACGTCTGGTTGGCCGCTCGGCCAACCGTCCGTAAGGCGAGCTCGGCGGCGGCGGCACAGGGCGGCGCGCGCGCGGAGGGGCGCCCATGGTGTGGCCTCATGTCTAAGACGCTGCGGAGGAAGCGCCACTGGCTCAGCAAGGTGCAGGAGTGCTCCGTGTCCTGGGGGAGCGGCTCCGGCCCAGACCCCGACCTTTTGCGGGGCGGCGCCGAACGGGGAGAATTCCCTTACCTCGGGGGCCGCCTGCTGACAGTGGCCGACTCCGGCGGCGGAGCCGGCTCCGTTTTGCTTTCAGGGAAGCCCCCTGCCCCCGGGGATGTACTGCTGGAGGTAAACGGGACCCCGGTGAGCGGCCTCACTCACCGCGACACCCTAGCCGTCATCCGCCACTTCAGGGAGCCGGTGCGCCTCAAGACCGTGCGGCCAGGTCAGTGAGTCGGAGCAAATGGTTGTCGGAGCGGGGTGGGTGGGTGGGGGGGTTGATTCTTTCTCACCCCTTTTCCTTCTCCGCGAAAGGGGTGCGAGCCAGTCCCGAAGTCACCGCCCTCGGCTCCACCCAGCGCACCTGCTTCTCTTTTAACCCCCCTCCCCAAATTGTGGGTCCTTCCCTGTCTTAATGTTGCTTTCCAATCGTTCTTTTTTCCCCCGTCTTGATCGCGACTACTTCTGTCTTCCCCGCCCAGAGCACTCCTCTTATCCACCCTTAGCACCACCCAGAATCTTCGTTCCCCCCCCCCCAATCTGATCCCTGTAACGTTTTTTCTTTTATCATTCCTTCTCTTTCTACTGCTTCTCTTACCTCCCTAACTGATGGACGTGGCTTTTGTAAATTCTATATTTCTTTCAAGACTAAGCTATCCTATCTTTCTACCGTACCTTTTATCCTTTAGGGCATTCATCACTCTACCTGTGCCACCTTTCTTTCTCACTTCCAGCAACACTCCTGTGCCCAATGTTTCTTGGTTGTCTGTCTCATTTATATTCCGTGCCTTTTTTTACAGCTCTCTCCCACCTATTGTTTTCTATTAAGGCAAATCTGACCCAGCCACTGTCATCCCTCCTGGTACAGCTGCTAAATCCCTTCCCTGAACAGACCTGGCCCTTCCTGTTTACTCCAGTATCTATCTTCCGCTCCAGTGCTGGTGTCATTACTGAAGTGTTTCCACTTATAAGACCTGCTTTAAACCAAGAGTGGTTGTTAGGCTTTGTGGTAGCAAAGGACTTTAATAGCTTTTAATGTGGTTTGTTCCATTAGTGTCTGTCTATAGAACCTTAGCTGTGATAATCATCCTAGCCCAGTGCATTTTTTCTGTGCAGGATATTGGCTTTTGGCAGTATAGTTAGAAATATTTGACAATGAAAGCTTTCTGCTTTAAACAAATAGTTAATATTTGAGATGCCAATGCTGTCTTTTCTGAATAGATGTAGTTTGATTTTTTTATTTCTCCAGAGTTTATAAGAAAAAAAAAACCAATTACTTTTGTAATGTATCATCTTTTTTTTAGTTTCTTTTCCATATATTCTCAGTTCTAGGGAGAAGGGGGAGGGGAACAGTTGTAACTGTACTTCATGCTTGAGCAAACAGGTTTTTGCATGCTGCATCTGTGGTGTAGACCCTGCAGCCCTTTTCAGTAAAATAGATTAATATTACATGGTTCATAGCTTACTTCTGATTTCTTGAATTGTTGAGCTGATTTTTTTTTAATCTTTGAGGTAATAACTTGTGATTAACCTTCTGTTTCAACCTTCCCTGTTTTCATAATCTGATGAATTCTTAGGAAATCTAGTTGTTGTGTAGGTTATGAAAATGAAGTTTCCAGAACACCAGGGTTTATTAAAACATAATGTTATCCTTGGGAACAATTAATGATTGAACATTATTAATAACTGTCATTTAGGTTGCTTTTACTTGTTATTGGAATTCATTGTTTCTTTGAATAAAATTTTCGTATCTGTAGAACAGTAATACAGATACTAGAGAAAAACTCAAACAGTGATTCTTCATTTCATGGTCAACTGAAGAATAAACTATCACATTGTTAATGGATGTATTTTGATGTATTTGTTTTAAATTTCAGGCAAAATCAATCTTCAGTTTTAGGTTAATCTTTTATCATAGATGTGTTATTAACTGTAATTTTGTTTTAACATTCCTTCTCACTCTAGGAAACAGTACAAATCAACTTAAATTAAACAAACTATTGTAATTTATATAAACATTTTTTAGAATGAAAGTGATCTATTGACCGGAAACAAATACTAAACAGTATTTTGACCCAGCAGCTTTTACATGGACATTATTCTGTTATAAAATTATTTTGCATTATATGATAACATCTAATTTTTTGTCTGGTATTTTTTACATTTTCTGTATAGGTTGCAAATCTTTTTATGTTGATGTGGTTCTTGGGTAATTAACAAAAACTAAGACTATCTAAAATAAAAACCTGTATTGAATACATAAAGTATGGTTGATTGTGTCTATAGGGCAGCAAACTAGATTCTCTGTTTAATTTTAATGTTTTACAATGAATATAAACTGCTCAGCTTCTGCTTCTATTTCTTCAGAGATAGAAACAAAGATTAGACTTTTACTTATGATTTATAAGCTTGTAAAATTAAGCATTTTGCTTTTCTTGTATTTATAAGTCTTCAAATTGACATGTGATTATTAGTTTGGGGATTACAGTAGTGTATGCACAATTACACTTACTTGTAATGAAATTGAGAGCATAGTTTGAATTCAGAACAATTTATGAAACTAATAATTTTCTCTTTCTTCAAACCAGTATGACATAGGTATACTGCAAAACAAAAAAAAAGACTATATGTTCAATACATTTAATAGTATAGTGTTCTTGTTTTATAAAGTAGCATAGCACAGTCCCCATGACCAGCAGCTTTTGATTGCCTTGTCTTTGTTAATTCATTAAAACTGCAATATCATATTTGTGAAAATGAAATCCGGAATTTAATTACCTGTATGTGCATGTGAATATATACTTATTTGTATAAGATATTTGACTGCTCAGCTTCAGTTGGATAATATAATCAGTCTTTGGTTTTGCTATTCTTAGGAAGGGAGAAGATTTTCTCTGATCACTTTTTCCATACCTTATGTAACTATCTATACTTCTATAATGTTCCCACTTGTTTTTCCCTTTTTTCATAGAGTAACGCCCTGATAGTTTCAATTGTTAGTTTTTGCATCTTTCTTATATCTAATGTAGTTTTTTGGGAACTACAGTACTACAGCACCAATAACAAGTGTTTATATGATGACACGATACATTTGCATAATAACATTATATTGGCTATTTTATATTTAATCCAGTTCCTAATGGGTTCTGTAATATAAAAATGTTCACCCAACTGTTATATTTCTGTGAGTTATTTACTGCAGTTCTAAAATGTCTTTCTAAGTCAGTTTCTACTAGCTCCTGAAATGTCAGATTTTTTAAAATCTCGTTTGTAGCATTTACCTTTGCATATTGAGAGTTGCTTAGTTAATTTAACATCCCTTCATCCCTGTGTAGAACTTTTAGCATTTTTTTTTTTTTACTTTACCACTATAAAGAAGAATGGATGATGTAGGTATTTTGTTCTCTGTCAGCCCTTTGAGGTAGGTCAGGTAAAGAAACAGTTACTGATTGGATTCCGGGAATATTTCTTTATTGTTTTATTATTGTATTACTGTAGAGAATATTAACAGAATTTTAAAAGCTGCTCCAAACCATTAATTGTTCTCTTTTAAAGACAGTAAGGTCAAGCAAGACAAGACTGTGCTGAGTCCTTTTCTTATACTTTCTATTTTTCCAATGCTGAACAATCATTTCATTTCAAGGCCAGAACTAATTTCCTCTACTTAAGGGGTGAGCGACATAGTTGCCTGCCACCAAAAATATTCCAGCATAAGGTCTCAAAAAGAAATATATTCATTCATCCCATGAGAGATGGAAGAGAGCATTCACCACGTCCTTGGCTAGTCATTTTGACAAGGGCTTTACCAGCCCCCTTCTGTCCTTGATGATAGGGAAAGCAGCTTTGAGGTGGACAAGGAGGAGCAAATGGTGGCCGCATTGCCTCTGGTCCCTACATTGAAGAAAGTTACCAACCCCTGCTTTATATACTCTGAATGGGATTTTAATGTTACGTTGCTAGAGGTTTATTTTGTTGTGGGAACAGAAGCGTATATACTTCAGTTGCATTTGCTTGCAAAAGATTAAAGTTGGGGAAGAAAAGTATAAACTATTTGCAATAGAAGAGAATATATGTGGCTCATGGTTGAAATGTAAAATAATTGAGTTGAATTTCTCTAATAAGTATGATTGCCTAAAATGATCACCATGGTATTACTCAGTTTGTACACTAATCAGGGGAATCAGATAATAAGGAGAAGTACACTTGGGAGTTGAAAATATACCGATGGACTCTCTAGGTCAGTGATGGCTAATCTGTTTGCCATCACATGCCAGGACTGGGGTGGGGGTCATGCGCATGAGTGCCCACACCAATAATTCTATGTGCCCCGCCCCCACGCATATGCGTGCAACCCCCCGCCCCGCTTCCCTCCCTGCTCTTGGGACATGATGGCACAGTTTTCTCTCTCCCCAGTCTCCAGAGCCTTTCTGGGAGCTTGGGGAGGATGAAAATGGCCTCCCCCCCCCAGAGGCCAGAAACGGCCCATTTGCCAACTTCCGTCCTGCCAGAAGTCGGCAAATGGGCCATTTCCGGCCGGGGGGGAGGCTGTTTTTGCCCTCTCCAAGCTCCTAGAAGGACTCTGGAGCCTGGGGAGAGAGAAAAACGGGCCTTCCCTGAGGCCTTCCGGAGACAGGAAACAGCCTGGTTCCCTTCTCCCAGTGAACCCAGAAGGCACGAAAATCAGCTGGGTGGCGCATGCATGCATGTGGAGCTGAGCTTGCATGCCCAGGTATGCATGCCATAGGTTCACCATCATGGTCTTAGAAGCACCCCTACTCCTTTCCCCCTGCTCCCTTCCCCCTACCTCTCACTCAATCCCTCGTCGGGACAGCAGAGTGTGCTCTGGAAATGCGTGTTGGGGCAATGTGGGAGTGTGCCTTCTGACCCTCCGGTGCTTGGTCTGCAACTCTCCATGCTCCTCCAGGCCCGGCTTGCTGAGGAGGGGGGAGCAGCCATGATGACTCTACTGTCCCCCTCTGCCCCAGCCATTGCTGCCTGGCTTCCTCAAAGGTGCGGCACATTTCAGAGGTGGCTGCTCGTGTTGGAAGTGCCAAACAGCGGGACACCTGTGAGAGCCGGGCCAGGCTTCTCCAGCATCTGTTGGGCCAGCCCCCTTCCCCACTGGGCTTTTGTGCTTAGCGCTCAGCCGGGATAGGGGAGTGCTTCTCCACGCTGCCCCCTTTTTTCTCTTGGCCCAACCAATGAGAGAGGTGGAAGATCAGGCTTGGGGAATGGCCCCCACCCTGCAAGATCCGCCCCTGCCGTTCTCTCTCAGCCCTCTTTGCTGGCAGCAACAACAAACAACAACCACGATGAAAACAGAATGCTGCTGCTGTGCAAAGGCAAGTGCAAGGGTGCTTCGTGCCCTCACTAAGGCTCCGCCCATCGCCACCACCTAGACAGGGTGACAGCTCTTTCATCCCTGTGCTGTGACAGGGCAACAGGGATCCGCAGCAAAGGGTGAAAGAGCCATATGGGTCGCATTGTGACTACATATTGTAATGGGCTTCAGGAGGAGGACAGGACCCCGCCTCCCCCATTGTGAAGTGTTCAAGTGAAAAAGTTCACTCAATCAATTTTAACTTTGCGGTATCTTTTTCTTTTGTGAGAAATTGGAATTGGTTAAGTGAAACAATGGAGAAACGCGATTGGAGCTGGGCTGGGGCGACTGTGCATGCCCACAGAGAAGGCTCTGTGCGCCATGTCTGCCACATGTGCCATAAGTTCGCCATCATGGCCAAAGTTGAAGGTACAGTTCAGAAATTTTTGTTAATGAAGACTACAAACCAGTGGTGGGTTGCTACCGGTTCGCTCCGGGTGAGCAAACCAGTAGTGGCTGCAGGAGAATCCGCCCACCCGCCCGGACGCTTCTGCGTATGAGCAGAAACATCACATGTGCTCACAAGCACATGCGTGCCCATGAATGAATTGGTAGCGATGGGTTTTGAAACCCACGGCTGCTAAAAACCACTAGTGATTCACTATAGCCTTCCCATGTTCACCATCAATCAGCTGGCTTAACTATAAGCCATTGGCTGCTTCTTTTCTGCATTCACTGCCATTCAACTAAAATATGAAAATAGATTTTAATTGGATAGACACAGTATTTTTTGAAAATTTGTTTGTTGATAAGTTGTTGCAGAAAATTTGAGAAATGCTTATAGATAGCCTTCATGAAATTGAAAAGATCTAATAGTTGCATTCTGCCATTTTGTTTTTAGTATGGTGTTGATCAAATCCATCCCACTTCTGTATCTCAATCAAAAGCCTAATTGAAGTAGATAAGCATTTTCCATATGTATCTGAGATTATGAGAACATCAATATTGTTTCCTAGCTAGTGATTATATATATTTAAAATTTTAATAGCTATCTTTTTGTGGTCAAGAAAAACTTTTAAGAATAGTCGTATAGTCTCTCTTAACCTAGAGAGGCCATACCTGTTTCTCAGAGAGGCATTAATGTGGCTAGTCATCTGTTGTCCAATTTGGTTAGACAGGAAAGGCAAGGATGTAAGCAAGGTGTAAGCAAGGAGCTGTTCTTACCTTTGTTCACTTTTCAAAATCTACAAGTTAAACAAATTTCCAAATACAAGAGGATTCATTACCAAAGTTACATAATCATACCTACCTCAATACTGGGATTCAGACTGAAACTGAATTATATATCTTAATTAATGAAAAAATATGCAAACTGCTTAA
Organism: Ahaetulla prasina; assembly: GCF_028640845.1. Lineage (NCBI taxonomy): Eukaryota > Metazoa > Chordata > Lepidosauria > Squamata > Colubridae > Ahaetulla > Ahaetulla prasina. Next base: position 185,806,487 of record NC_080541.1, read on the forward strand.
CCAGACTGCTTAGTTTCCCTTTGCCTGGCATCCAAGTATAAGAGACACCATGCAATGTGGGGCAAAAAAAATGAAGCCTATTCTAGACTGCTGTGATATCCTCCATGGCTTTTACATATGTGAAATGGCAATTAATGGCCTTAATCTCTGTTTAGTCTAATATATATCACAATTTCTTCAATTTGTATGTAGGTTCTCACATCTTTTCTGTTTCATCAATTAGTTTCCCATTAAACAATGTATATTGAGCTTTGTAACAGAGAAGTTATTTTATTGCATCAGATAAAAGCTAGACTCTGAGATATATACTTGTTAGAAGACCTGCAATTTCACATTATAGTTTTTTAAGAACATTTAGTGGCTACTGACTGAACTATTTGTTTTTTTTTACTTTTTAATAAGACCTAGATAGAACTCAATTTCTTGTCAAGACTAGTTCATTTAGATACTCTGAAAATGTCAGTGTAAGCCTGGGGATCTTTCCTACATTTTCTGCAGTGAAGATGAATGCAACTAACTCATTCCAGTCCTTTGTATTTTTTTTTATTCTGTTTATAACCACCTTAACATTTTTCTTATCTAGGAGTCTGTCTGTTCTCAACTTGCTTGTTCTGCTTCTTTAAATAGTTGAACATAAATTGAATATATTGCTAATAACAATTTTGAATAATTTTTATTTGCTTGCATTTTTTTAAGTCAGCAATATCCATTGCATACATTAAGTGGAGTTAATACTAGTTATGAAATAATATTTGTGTCTGGTTACAACTAGTACAAGTCTAATGTGATTCAAGAGTATCTTGAATTTATTTCAAATAAAAAGTTTATTTTTCTAATAAAAGGTTCATCTTACTTTAATGATGCTTATATATATATATATGTAGGTCTTTGGTTATTCGGTCTTTGGTTATATATATTCTGAGGTTTTCGCGGGTGTTTGTATGTAAGTCTTTGGTTATTCGGGTTTTTTCCCACATAAAATTGGAAGTGTCTTGGCGACGTTTCGAAGAAGTCTCATTCATCATCTTCAGGCTGATGTTTACAGCTTCGTGCTCCTAGAAGCATGAAGCTGTAAACACCAGCCTGAAGATGATGGATAAGACTATGTCGAAACGTCGCCAAGACACTTCCAATTTTACGCGGGAGAAAACCCGAATAACCAAACACACACACACACACACACACACACATATTCGTAGATTTTCATGGGAATATGTATGCAGGTTTTGGTATGTTCGAGTCTTTTCCCGTGTAAGATTGAAAGTATTTAGGCAACATTTCGATGAGATCTCACTCATCATCTTCAGGCTGGAGTTTTTTGGCTTTGTTCTTATGTGAGCAAAGTGTCTGCTCACAAACTTTGCTCATGTAAGAACAAAGCCAAAAAACTCCAGCCTGAAGATGATGAGTGAGATCTCATCGAAACGTTGCCTAAATACTTTCAATCTTACACGGGAAAAGACTCGAACATACCAAAACCTCTGTGTGTGTGTGTGTGTGTGTGTGTGTGTGTGTATATATATATATATATATTTGTTTTCTGAGGTTTTCACGGGTGTCTGTATGTAGGTCTTTGGTTGTTCGGGTTTTCTCCCGTGTAAAATTGGAAATGTCTTGGCAACGTTTCGATGAAGACATTTCCAATTTTACACGGGAGAAAACCCGAACAACCAAAGACCTACATATATATATATATGATATATCAAATAATTGCATTAATTATTTACCCTCCTCAAAAGTATATATTTCAAATGTCAAGTTATTGCTAAGCTGTGCTACTTGTAATCATACATGCTAATAATTTACAGTTGTAAATTCGATACTAATTATAGTTGCTTTAGGACAGCGTAATATGGATATTAATCAGAATTTTGATAAATTTAAAGTATTACATGATACAACTTAATTTTGAAAAAAAATGTATCCTTCCTGCTTCTAATTTATATTTAGCGTTCAGATAGATTTTCATCTACTTGCTTTTGAAATAAGAGAAAGCTAGTTGCAACCTTACACTTTTCCACAATAGCTTTCTTGTCAGATGTACAGATTTGACTATCTTGTATTATGTATATATCGTTTCTTGTTTAAACTGCATGAGTGCATAGGAGAGTAGTAAGCTTCAGATATTACCCTTAACCAAAATATTTTTCTATGTTTATATAATTAATTATAGGTAAAAGTATAGCTGTCACTGTGGAGATTTTCAATCATTCAGATCATGCTTGTCCCAAAGGTGCTTTTTCGAAAGGCAACTGGACTTTCTAGGTTTTTTTTCCTTGAAAATTGCTTCTCATCCAACAAGCTTCTTCAGTTCTGAATTGAAGAAGCTTCAAGAAGCGAAACGTTTTCAAGGATAAAAAAAGAATGTCCAGTTGTCTTTTGGAAAAACAACTTTGGGACTGTCACTGTTTATTTCCATCATATTAAAATAAAACAAAAGCTCACTTGACTAAACATAGAACTAGAAAACTTTTATTGTTTGACCTAAATTATGAAGTTCTACTTCTTGAATAGCTTCCTGGCTGAATATATGATAGTACTCTTTGGTTAATGACTGCTGTGTTTAGCGACAATTTGAACTTAAGATCATGTTGACAAAGTAGCTTTATGACTTAATAGCATTTAGACTTATATACCACCTCATAGTACTTTACAGCCCTCTCTAAGCAGTTTACAGAATCAGCATATTGCCCCCAACAATCTGGGTCCTCATTTTACCAAACTCACCATTGCAGCTTCCCCTTGGTTATGTGATCGTGATTATGGTATTCCGCAACCAGTAGACATTTACAAGAATTGCAGTATCCCATAGTCACATGGTTACCATTTGTGAGCAATTGTGCAGTAGTGCCTACACATATCTGTCCAAGATGTGTGAAAAGATTCTGTGACTGAATTGGTCTGATAACGTTATCTATGGCCAGATCACATCTAGTTCTTATGTGTTCAAAAACAAACATGTCAAGGTCTTCCTCAACGATGGAAGACAAACACAGCATATAATTGTTTGCCTAGGGACCTACAGGTATTCCTCGACTTGCAACCACAATTGAGCCCCAAATTTCTGTTGTTAAGTAAGACAATTGTTAAGTGAGTTTTGGCCCATTTAATGACCATTCTTGTCACAGTTGTTAAGTAAATCACTGCAGTTGTTAAGCTAGTAACATGGTTGTTAAGAAAATCTGGCTTCTCCATTGACTTTCCTGGTCAGAAGGTTGCAAAAAGTTAAAAAGTGTGAAAAATGGTCAGAACTCACTTTTTCCTATGATTCTCATTCAGTAGTTTGTTAGAGAAATTTGGTGTAGAAATACATCATGGTTGGAATTCAATCAGAGACACCTAAGATAGCAGTAGGAGGAAATGTTTTAAATAATGCAGGTAGTCCTCAAGTTATGACCATTCATAGTTATGGCGACTCTGAACAAATGGCACTTACATCCATCCTCAAAGTTATGGCCATTGCAGTGCCCCCCACTGTCACATGGTCAAAATTTGGATGCTTGGGAGCTTATCCACACATATGACCTCAAGAGCATTCCCCCATTTCTGCCATATTCCCATCCTCACATTCTGAGGCCTCTGCTGCCCTGCACTCCACCATCCTACCTCACCTTCACTATTGTCTTGCTACTGCTGCTGTTGAGGCTTGCCTGGGCTTCGCGAGGCAACTGCTAGTTGTGTATGGTGGTTCCTTATAAGACCTGGGAAAGAAGGTCTTGTGCAGCCAGCAAAAAGTTGTACTACTATAAAAACGCTGGAAACTTTTGAGTTTTCAGAATCATTTGTCATACCCGATAATACCATACCGCAAGGGAAAGATGTTTGTGATGGATGGAAGAAAAGAGAAACGCTTCATTGCATTTACATTTCATCTTAAGGCTAACAAAACTTAAATTCTTTGATTTCAAAACAGCCAAAGTCATCCCTTATCTTGTCCAGCGAAGAATCTTGTCTGGGCTCAGAAGCTTGTATGCCATTTTGTGTTTTTTGAATCAGCAATAAACATTTTGTCATTATTTTTGCTATCTGCAAAGTATATTTTCTTATTTTTGCTTTTTTCTGACTTTTAAATAATAATTGCTCCAAAATTTGAATGCTGCCATTTTGAGAAATGTCTTGTTTTAAGTTATTCACAGAAAAAACAATGTTTTGCTTCTTTTGGGTTATATTTTAATATAGTTTTTACCCATCATATCGTTATTTTGTCTTCCAGTAACCTGCTTAACAGGTTTAGATTTTAACTTTAGTTAAGTTCAATCTATTTCTCTGGAAGACTGCTGTATTCAGTTTCACCCCAATATGCCTTGTATATTAGGAACATGTCTTTAAAATCCTTTGTTTGATTGTGGAGTGCAGGGTAGCAGGGCAACTGGTGCTTTAGGCAATGCTGTTGGAATAGCTGGCTGCAGTTTAGGGCTTAAGGTGACATTTCTTAATGGTAGTGGTGGCACTGGGACTGAAATAGACACCTGGAGGTCATTGGTAGCTGGCTGAGACTGCTGAAGGCCCAGGGCTGTCCCACTGTTGCCTCTGCCAAGTGCCACTGTGCAGAGTGGCCAAAAAATAGATAAGTAGGGGAGATAGGCAAGTGGGAGTTCAAGTGCCCCTGCAATTGTAAATGTGGGTTGGTCCAAGTTTTGATCAATAGCCATAACTTTCGAGCACAAGTCATCAAACTCTTCATTTAGAACTATGATAACTTCAAATAGTCACTGAATGAATGGTCACAAGTCAAGGACTACTTGTACACTTGATTTGGATTTAGTTTTAAGTAGTTTAGTTTTAAGACTGGTGTTATGCAAGAAGGTGGATTTAAAAAATTGGCAGCTTGAGTATTTGTTACTACATATAGATATAGCATATTTATGAAAAATAGTGTATCACTTCATATGCGTTCATTTATTCTTCAAATATGTATTCCTTCTTGCTATAAAACAATTACAAACTGATTTATTAAAAATGTATATATAAATTGCACTGATTTGTTAAAATTAATGTGTGTGTGTATAAAAGCTTCAGCATGTTGTTGAAACTAATTGCACACAGGAAAACCAAGAACATATGAGCATGACACACCTCTGCAGATATATGAATTAAAGAGGATTGCGGATATCATCACACATGCAGGTCCTATCACTAATGTCCTGGGGAACAGATATTTGTGTGTTAACCTACTAAAGACTGTTCATAGTATATTTATAGAATTTTTTTATTCTCTGTCTAAATGGCATTATGTAATATATAAAATATAAACATAGCTAAATGTACATCTATGTGATATAAACTTAATTTTTGTAGCTGTCTCAAACATACATTCAGATGTTAGGCAGAGCTTGTATATTCAACAACAACAACAACAACAATTTATTGCAGTCTTAGACCAGAACAAATCTCTCTATATAAAAGCGAAAACCACTCACACATTAATCACAAAATCTCCAGAATCGTAAAGCCTACAATCTTGAAATTTGCCACGTATGTTCCTCTTGGCTTCTAGGTGCTCACTAAGAAAGGATTTTTCAAAATGACCATCAGAGCATTAGTATTTCCTATATTATTATAACAACATGATCTGATTAGCTAATTAGTTAGAGGTTCTAATCTCCCTCCCAACTTGAAAATAACTCTGGAGAGAATGGGGATAGCATAGGACAGGCTTCTGTGGTACAAGCCTCATGGAGAGAAGGAGCTAGAAAGCCTGAGAAGAGAGAAGGGGATAGGATAGGAGATGTTTCTGTAGGGCAAGGCTGAGGGAAAAAAGGGGATAGGATAGGAGATGTTTCTGTGGGGCCAGGCTGAGGGAGAGAAGGGGATTGGATAGGAGACATTTCTGTGGGACAAGGCTGAAGGAAAGAAGGGGGGAGGAGAGGATTCTGTGGGGCCAGCCTGAGGGAGAGAAAGGGATAGGAGGGATCTATGGGGCCAAGGCTGAGGGAGAGAAGGGGGATAGGAGAGGATCTATGGGGCTAGCCTGAGGGAGAGAAGGTGGTAGGATAAGAGAGGCTTCTGTGGAGCCAGCCTCAGGGAGAGGAGAGGCTTTTTTGGGGCCAGTCTGAGGGAGAGGAGTGGATCTATGGGGCCAGTCTGAGGGAGAGGAGTGGATCTATGGGGCCAGCCTGAGGGAGAGAAGGGGAGGGGAGAGGACAGGAGAGGCTTTTGTGGAGCCAGCCTAAGGGAGAGTAGAGGTTTTTGTGGGGCCAGCCTGAGGGAGAGAAGGGGGTAGGAGAGGAGATGTTTCTGTGGGGCCAGCCTAAGGGAGAGAAGGGGAGAGGAGAGGACAGGACAGGCTTCTGTGGGGCAAGCCTGAAGAAGAGAAGGGGATAGAGGAGAGGCTTCTGTGGGGCCAGCCTGAGGGAGAGAAGGGGAGAGGACAGGACAGGACAGGCTTCTGTTGGGCCAGCCTGAGGGAGAGAAGGGGAGAGGAGAGGACAGGACAGGCTTCTGTGGGGCAAGCCTGAAGGAGAGAAGGGGATAGAGGAGAGGCTTCTGTGGGGCCAGCCTGAGGGAGAGAAGGGGAGAGGACAGGACAGGACAGGCTTCTGTTGGGCCAGCCTGAGGGAGAGAAGGGGAGAGGAGATCATCTATGGGGCCAGCCTGAGGGAGAGAAGAGAGGAACTGTTGGAACTGTGTAGTGCTTGGGAATTGATTATTGATTCCCTGTTGGAAGGAACTCTTATTTCTAAGTGTCAACTGATCCTGGAAATTTGGTAAAGGGAATACTGGCTTGATACATCTCTAACCCAGGATCATGCGAAGTAACAGATTTTTGTCAGAGTTATAAGCCAATTTAATACTACTATTTTTGGGTTTGTTGTTGTTTTCTTTCATTTTGTATGGACTGGGAGAGGAGGATGACAGGATATTATTGGCAGAAATTTGGATGGAACCATTTTTTTATTTCTTTTTTTTCAGTGAGCCAGCAGAAGTAGAGCTGACTACAATAATTTTCATGCTGCTTTTAAATGATTGGAGAGTTGGTTCAGTGTGGGAATTTTTTCATTCTATAATATACTGTATAATAATAGACCATCATCTGCCTTTGTGTTTTTTTATGGGTAGGATCTTCATATAGGTGGAGGTAATTTTAAGTGTCATCTGCCTCTTCTGCCCTTTCTTATTTCATCATGAGCTTGCAGTTGTGCATGACTTTAAAATATAGATTGATAATTTTGTTTTGCATAGGTTATTTCTTTATATAAATTGAATTTCAACATAAGTATGTAGAAGTTAAGCAACAAAACTTGAAAGTAATTGTTAAAATGAATATGGGGTTATAAATAAGATGCACCTAGCAATTAATGCTGCTAAATTTTTATTATCTGAATAATTTTAAGAAGAAATCATTTATATTCAGTTATAAATTATAGGTCAAGTTTTTTAAAATACTTTTATTAGGGACCTACGACTAATATTTTTTTCTGATCTTTTAACAGAAGCAACAGATTTTTTTCAGTTAACCTTGCCAAAGCTATCTTTTTATTTAGTTTCCTTTTCTCTCAACCAGTCTTATTACATGAGGTTATAGTTGAGTCCTGATTGACATTGCTTTCTTTTGCATAGCTATATGGTATAATGAAAAACTAATTGTGTATTTTGCATTTTCTGTACTTAAGCATAATTTTGTCACTAAATGGTGTGAGATGTGGGTCCTACTAATGTGGGTCCTACTCATAATTTCTTTATTTTGATTTGTATAGCTGCAGAAGGCTAAAAACATTTAAAATACAATAGAAATCATATTTTTACAATTTCATCATGCCAGAGGCAATTCACATCCGAAGCCTTCAAGACATGACCCAGTGTCTTTAGGAAAAACTGAATTTTCAAGATCTTTCCAGAAGCTGGTGGAGATGGGCCATCTGAATTGTCAGGGAATGACAGAGAAGGCATGCCTCCTGGGTTTTATAAAATGGCACTGCTTAACTGATAAGACCCAAAGTATGCCAATCCTGTCATATCTTGTCAGATGAGCAGAGATAATATAAGGGAAGTCTGAGTGAACAAATAAGACTGAATGTATGTATTCCCACACATCAAATATATTATGTGCCAATAAGAAAAAAATATTTGCCCAATAGATTCAGTGGATGATTTTATCATTTTTAGTTGCAGTAATTGTAATCAAACACTTCTGGTGATTTAAAATACAGCTCTGACATTATGTCCAGGGATTTTGGTCTGTTCTTCTATTATCTAACTCCTTTAGTTCAGTAACATTTGATATTATTTCGTTGTTGTTTTGAACTGCATATTTCAAGTCCCACTAGAATGTTTCTGAAAGGTTTAGATACAGCCATTCAAAAACATTGTCTTTCTTCTTCTTCATAGGTTCTTTTGTAGATTTGCTTGTATTTTGAGATAATTTTCTTATTGCATAGCCCACTTGAATTTCAGTTACAAAAAAGATTGCATATTTTCTCATAGAATTTTCTAATTCAAAACAGAATTTATGTTTTTTTAATAATCACAAATTAAGAAGCAGCAAACTGTACCCCATCTATACTTGACAATTGATAAGAACACTTTATTGATGCACTGATTGATTTTCAGTGCATCAATAAGGTGTTCTTATCAATTATTGACCAGATATAAAGAGTTCCAGATAATCTGAACATTTTCACTTTCCGTTCCTCTGTCTACAAAACATTCCTGTCTACAAAACAATACTTCCCCCACCTCCCAACTTGAAGTGCATATCGGTGTTCTCTTTAGTGATCATGATTTTTTCCTTGCTACTGTCCCATGCTGTTGTTTTTCTAGTTGTGATATCATATACCTTGGCTTGAACCAATACAAGAGAGATATGCAAATCTCTGAATATTCTTCTTTCATTATGGCTTCATGGATGAATTTATGCTGTCCTCTTGGAATGATTTTGACAATATGGCCATTTTAGGAGAGATTCACTATTATTCCAAATCCTTTCTTGTTTCAAAACTGTGTCTCCGAGTATGGGTTGATAGAAGTCTAGAGTTTTAGAAATATTTTTGTAATCTTTTTCAGACTGATAGGTTTCAGTGATTTATTTTTTTCCAAAGATTTTCAGAAATTCGTTTTCAGAAATCAAATTATATAAAGTAAGGCTGTTTAAATAAATAATTAAGTGTTCACACAACTGGTCCTAGCTATCTCTTTAATTAAATTGATTGAATTAGAGATGGGAATATCCAAAGCTTACCATGGCTAGATTTGCTAAAATGTGATTGACTGCTCTCTGACCTATCTATTGGTCAAATTCAACCAACTGGATTAATTTAATAAGTATGGTTAAGTAAAACATGTGCATGAATACAGTCCTTGGGGTTTGCAGCTCCAAGTCTTAATTCCCAAGAATTGTATAGAACGGCAAACATTGTATGTATGAGTAGGATATGATCTGATCTGATCTGTAAAACACATTCTTTGGATAACCAAACCACTTTATGTTAAAGTAAACTATTTTCTAATCATAAAATTGTATTAAATAAATTTACCTAAGCCAATTGCAGGTGCTAGAATATTAACATATCCATTCTTTATTCAAGCTACTCATACAGTTATGAAAATTTGTATTTATCAGTTTCAAATATTGTGAATTTTTGTTTATCTTTGCCAGTGGATACTATCATGTGTAACCTACTGATACTATAAAGAGTAATGCAGACAAATGAATATCAAAGCTCCATGTATGTTTCATTTACTTCATGCAATGCATTGTAAAACAATAATTCTGAATAGTTTACCTGTATCAGCATTAGGTAGCAGTAATGGTTTACTCTCTGCTTTACTAGAAATGTCAATATATGTACATAATAACATCATAGAAAGATACAACATTGTGATTAGAGTAACTTGTCAAGTATCTGGCAATTCTATTTTGAAATGAGATCAAATAGTGTTATTGGGTAAGCAAAAAGGAACAAGGATTGAGCCATTTTCTGATGACAGACAAGCTAAAATGGGACACACTGAAGGGAGACATGTGTAGTTATGTGTTATGCTATATATTAGTTTGGTATAATTTGAAAAAAACTTTTCTGCATTTTAAAATCTGTTAACCTGGAAAACTATTGAACATAACTGAGTAGAATGGTTTTTTCCATATACAGATTAGATTGCTCCTAAAAATGGAATAAGATGTTGAAATTGTGGTCAGTTATGTAATCATCTATTTTTGTGTCTAATGCAAGGGATTTCTTTGCATAAGAATTACAGTTAAGAGAATTATTCAGTTTGATTTCTTACTAAATCTAGTATACTATTGAAAAATAGTCTAACTTTAAAGGTTTAGGTGTGTAGAAAGTAACTTGCTTAATATGCGTGTATTTAGAGGAAGAGGAATTTTATTATCCTGTTATATAACAGAACTAGAAATCTATGGAAGCATGAATAATAGCTCATTTCACTTAGAATCAAATAATTCTTTAAAAAACCCCACCTAGTTGTAACAGCAGTGAGTATATAACTTAAAATCCTGCTATTTTAAATAGCTACATGACTTTCCATGTGATAAAGTTGTCAACTAATTAAAATAAGGGACTACTTTTCTCTTGGTGGATAATTTTCTTCTACACATACTACATCATATTCCTTTTTTCCTTGCCCAAATCTGAAATATGTTTTAATTTGGAATTAAACCCTAACCCTCACCTCTCAATCACTAATACAAATTGTCTGTCTATCTGTCTCTGTCTGTCTGTCTGTCTACAGGGTCTTCCTCAGAACAATATTCTTGAAAAGAAGGGATTCCTTTTCTTTTCAGGAAACAAGTAAAAAAAGTATTGATTTTATTTGGACAATAATGGTGAATTACCCCACCTTTCTTTTTCCTTCTCAGTAAAGCACTGCCAGGAACTGCTGTTAGCAGTCTATGTGGGACCAGCCGCACATAAGTAAGGAACCTATGGTACACATGAACCTATAAGGATCATCGTATAGTTTACTTCAAATGCAAATCCTTTTTCAGCACTTGGCTTGAAGACTTTTATTGAAATATAATATGGCTAGAAGACGATCTATATTACAGACAAAAGTAAAAGCCTTAATTTACTATGCAAATAAATTTGAGTTTCTCTCAGTCTCTTACCCTCTCTTATATACTGTGTAAAATATAGATCAGCATTCAAACTCTAGCCTTTTTCCTTCTATTTGAGTACACTGATAAGTTCAGTCTTGTGATAGCTTTTGTAATAACTCAGATATTCATAGGTTTTTATAAAAGTTATATGATTGTCTCCAGCTTACAAATTTCTGGTTCTTGCCTTGTCAGCCTGAGCCTGATACCAATCTCCTTCCTCTTTCTCCTTCTCCCAAGTTTGAAAATCTCAGGGACTTAATTTTCTTCCAGTTATGGGCAATTGGAGTATGATTCCCCCTTCCCCCCCTAAATCTTCCTAGTTTTTCTGCCTTCATTTTCTTCGTCAGACACAGCATCTGATATCCTGGACAGATGACTTAAATGGTGGAAACCTAAATGGTAGTTTAAATTACCTGAACGGTGGAAACCTAAATGGTAGTTTACTACTTCGGGAAGCTGAAGGTAAAAGGCCACAGAGTTGATCAGTATCATTATAGGGCATGGTCAAATAGATTGGCATTTTTCATTTGAGTTGTTGAGCATTTTGAAGCTCCTTGGGAAAACGGTAGTCATCTGGAATAGAGAAGACTAGAAAGTATTTGATAACAGTTTCAGGCCAGAATTGAAATAGAGGCTTGATATCGCAAATAGAGGCTTGATATCGCAAGTTCTAAAATGGACAGCTAACATCAAAAACATCATCAAAAAAGGACAACAAAGAATGTTCTTTCTGTGCCAACTCAGTAAGCTCAAACTGCCCAAAGAGCTGCTGATTCAGTTCTATAATTATTGAGTCTGTCATTTGCACCTCTATAACTGTCTGGTTTGGTTCTGCAACCCAACAAGAAAGACACAGACTTCAGAGGATAATTAGAACTGCAGAAAAAATAATTGCTACCAAACTACCTTCCATTGAGGACCTGAATACTGCACGAATCAAGAAGAGGGCCGTGAAAATATTTACAGATCCCTCACATCCAGGACATAAACTGTTTCAACTCCTACCCTCAAAACGACGCTGTAGAGCACTGCACAACAGAACAACTAGACACAAGAACAGTTTTTTCCCGAAGGCCATCACTCTGCTAAACAAATAATTCCCTCAACACTGTCAAACTATTTACTAAATCTGCACTACTATTAATCTTCTCATAGTTCCCATCACCAATCTCTTTCCACTTATGACTGTAACTTTGTTGCTGGCAATCCTTATGATTTATATTGATATATTGACTATCAATTGTGTTGTAAATATTGTACCTTGATGAACGTATCTTTTCTTTTATGTACACTGAGAGCATATGCACCAAGACAAATTCCTTGTGTGTCCAATCACACTTGGCCAATAAAAATAATTCTATTCTATTCTATATCAGCCGATTTTGATTATTTTTATTTTTTCCAGCTGATTACCATCAGCGTTGACTCTTATCAACCATATAGATAAATTTTGTCCAGGACAATCTGTCCCTAACCTAACCTAAGGTCTTTCTCATCATCATTGTAACTGAGTCCATCCATTTTGCTGCTGTCCAACTTTTACTTTTTCTGTCTGGTACAGTTCGACATTAGTTACTATAAGTAAACTAACACATAGATATAATATCAGAACTGATAAAAAAAGAAAATTTTTTATTGGTCTGGCAACAAAAATTGCTTTAAGCTGGCAGTTTCTCCATCCAGCTGTGGATGATGGATGAAGGACATTTGGAGCTTTAGATCAAGTAGTTGAAACAGAATTGAGTTCCTTAAAACTTGTTAAAAGGCCATTAGATCTTCAGTACCTTCAGGTTTAGGGACTGAAAAGAATCTGGTAAGAATACAATGGACCATCTTAAAAAATGAATCAACTATATCAAAGTGGTATTCAGATCACTGATATATGATAAGTCAATTATACAATTCAAGGAAACTGTTGTAATGAAACAATGGCATAATATAACATGAAGAATAGAAAGTTAAAGGTTTCCCCTGTCCAATCATGTTGGACTCCAGGGTGCGGTGCTCATCTCTGTTTCTTAGCTGAGAGAGCCAGCAATGTCTGAAGACATTTCCATGATCATGTGGCCACCATGACTATATGCTGAGGCACATGGAATGCTATTACCTTCCCACTGAAGTGGTACCTACTTTTCTACTCGCATTTGCATCCTTTTGAACTTCTAGATTGGCAGGAGCTCATCCCATTGCATGCTTGGGTCTTGAACCCAGACTGTCAGCTTTCCAGCAGAGAAGCTCAGTGTTTTTAACTGCAGTGCCATCATGCCCCAGAAGAAATATAGGTTGTGATATATGCGGCCTCCAAATATACATAATGAAGATGAGTACCTTTACATTCTTCAAAATATCCTTTATTCAGAGATATCCTCTTAGAGAAAGGGAGATGTATAAGAGGTTGTGATGCAGCTCTTTTAACATCCAGGAAAAGAGACTGTAACAGATGAAAGGACTTTTAAAAATTTATATAGTCCACACATATGAGTTCTGCTGTTTTGAGAATGGATTCAATCATTTAAGGAAAGAATCTTTCAGCCTAAAGAATCTGACAGGTTGATTCAGTGTTTGGGAAGAGAGGTCAAAATTTTCCAGGCGTAGAATAAGCATTGGGTAAGACTGGGGTTTTTTTTAAACATAACTTTACTTATTTTGTAATCTAGTGATTCAAAGATACCAAAAGTTAAAAAGACAACCAAAAATCCTTTCAGCTGGAAAGAATTGCCTAGGAAATAGCACGTGTGGAAGCAGGTTGTCCTTAAATTCTGAGATAGATATAGTGTAGAAGCATAACTCCCAAGGCAGTTTGTACAATAAATGGACAGATGTGATCTAAATGATGGAGGTGAAGGTTTGTTTGACTTGAAAATTTTGTGGGTATCAAAATCCTGTTTAAAGGTAACACTGTACTTAGCAAGACAAATCAACAGCGTGATTGGTATAGCAAAATTAGAAATGAATTTACATTGTGTGCACAATTATTAGGCAAGTGGGTATTTTGACTATATCATCATTTTTATACATATATTCCACCTCCAAACTGTATAAACTTGAATGCTTAATGGATATAAGCATATCAGGTGATGGGTATTTGTGTAATGAGGGAGAGTGTGAACCTAAGGAGATCAACACCCTATATCAAGGTGGGCATAATTATTAGGCAGCTGCTTTTCCTCAGGCAAAATGGGCCAAAAACGATATTTAACTGAGTCTGAAAAGTCAAAATTTGTACAAAGTCTTTTAGAGGGATGCAGCACTCTTAAAATTGCTAAGCTATTTGGGCATGATCACAGAATCATCAAAATTTTGTTGCAAATACTCAACAGGGTCACAAGAAACATGTTCAGAAAAAAAGACACATTAACTGCCAAAGGTTTGAGAAGAATCAAATGTGAAGCTACCAGGAACCCATTATCCTCCACTGCTGTTATATTCCAGAACTACAACCTATCTGAAGTGCCCTGAAGTACAAGGTGTTCAGTGCTCAGAGACATGGCCAAGGTAAGGAAGGCTGAAACCCAACTACCATTGAACAAGACACATAAGTTGAAATGGCAAGACTAGGCCAAGAAATATCTGAATACAGATTTTTCAAAGGTTTTATGGACTGATGAGATGAGAATGACTCTTGACGGACCAAATGGTGGGCTGGATCAGTAATAGGCACATAGCTTCACTTTGACTCAGACACCAGAAAAGTGGAGATGGGGTATTGGTATGGGCTGGTATTATTAAAAATGAGCTAGTTGGACCTTTTCGGATTGAAGATGGACTCAAAATCAACTCCCAAACCTATTGCCAGTTTTTAGAAGACACTTTCTTTAAGCAGTGGTACAGGAAAAAGTCTGCATCTTTCAAGAAGACCATGATTTTTATGTAAGACAATGCTTCATCGCATGCATTGAAGTACTCTACTGCATAGTTCCTCAGTAAAGGCCTTAAAGATGAAAGAATCATAACATGGCCCTCTTCCTCACCTGACCTAAACCCTATTGAAAACTTGTGGGCCCTTCTTAAATGGGACATTTACGGTGAAGGAAAACAGTTCACGTCTTTGAACAGTGTTTGGGAGGCTGTGGTTGCTGCTGTACAAAAAGTTGATCGACAACAGATCAAGAACTGAAAGGTCACTGTAGTTGTTCAATCATAAAATTAATCCTCCAAAATACAACTTGCCTAATAATTGTGCATACAGTAGTGAACTTGGGAATGACTGGCCCACTAAGTCTACACAATTTGTATGGTATGTGTTTATGGAGGAGTTCATAATGATCACTAATAGTTGTAGAGTTCAGGAGTTGTTGTTCATTAGCTGCACTTAACCAAAAAAGGAGCGCTGATTCAGTGAAGAATAGTAGCTAAAATTATTTTGCAAGTTCGTATCAAATTATTTTTTGAAAGCAGACTCTATTATATAGGTAATAGTAAAATATAACATTCTGAGGAAATACATTTTAAACTGTCACTGAATTATTGTTAATATAGTATTGTAGTAGAATTCTTTATTAGAATAGAATTTGTTATTGGCCAAGTGTGATTGGACACACAAGGAATTTGTCTTTGGTGCATATGCTGTCAGTGCACATAAAAAGAAAAAAAATACATTCATCAAGAATCAAAGGATATAATACTTATTGATAGTCATAGGTTACTAAATAAGCAATCAAATCATTCTAGGAAACAAAACAATATAAATTGTAGAGATAGAGTGTTGCTTAAATAGAATTAATAAATGCTATCCTAAATATGTTAATTTTTTAATGTTGTAATGTTTTTATATTTCTGTTTTCTTTTATACTGTAAGCTGCCAGACTCACTTTGGATAGTGAAATGGGTAGCATATCAACAATCAATCTATCAATCAGTCTTACATATTAACTTATTCTTTCCATTTCCAACTTATATGATATTTATATCTGTTTGAAAAAAAATGAATATCCTATGTAGATTGTCTGTAGCGTCTGGTTGGTGAAATGTAAGAAATAAGCCTTGGTTGTAGCTTGTATTGTATTGCAGATAGAATTGTCAAAACAGGTGTATTGCATGTAAATTACTTGCACTTCATAAAAACATTTAACTTATCCATCCAATGTTTCCCATTCTAGCTCTCTCTTAACGATTTGATGGTAATCATTGCTTGGCATGCTTTTCATCTTCTTCTCATCTTAGCCTTGCTGATGAAAATTCAGCTGAGAAATGACCTCCCATCAAGTGTATTCAAATATATGCATTTGTATTCCAAGACAATTCACCTTACTGTCCTGGTAATTGAACAGCATTAGTTAACCAATCTCAAAACAAGCTAAGGAAGTCAACCCTGGTTAGTACTTACATTGGAGCCTTCCACAAAATCCTAGGATATAGGCTAGACTGGGAGGTTGAAAGAAGTCCAATAAAAATGGCAGTTGCAAACTAATTACTATTGTGAAGGAATTGCATAGCAATGACCATGTAATCACCACTAGTTAATCCTAACTCAAGGGAGCCTTTTCTTTTACTGTAAGAATAAACATAACAAAGGCTGAGTTTATATTTAAACATTTTAGAACATGAGTGGAAAATATTTAAATGGCTGAAACAAGGCTGAGAAAATCATAATGAGCACCCTGACACAAAAATTGTATAGAGCAAGACTGTAAGATAACTGGGCCAATGATGTCAACCTGAATAAAAAAGAATGCCATGAAGAGTACTATCATGTGATGAGTGAGCAAGAACAAAAACTGTCAGAAAACTGTGATGAAACAATAACAAGACTTCGTTCTTACACCAAAAGATGTTAATTCCTCATGAGAAAAAACATTTTTAAAAAACTGCTCTCGGGCTATATTAGAAAACGTCCTTCCTAGGATTACAGAAAATTGGAAGATATCTTTGCCGTAAGAATGTGCATAGATGGAAGAATATCAGAAGTAGTATACTGGGAGCAGAGATCCCAGAAAAAAACACCAAGACAAAATACCCACACTGGTAAAGACTCCTACTTCTTGAGCAATGCTATAGTACCGAGATGGCGAACCTATGGCACGCGTGCCACAGGTGGCATGCGTAGCCATATCAGTGGGCACGCCAGCTCAGCTCCGTTACGCATGCACGCACCAGCCAGCTGATTTTCGGGCCTTTTTTGGGCCCACCAGAAGTAGGGAAACAGGCTGTTTCCTACCTCCGGAGGGCCTTGAGGGTGGGGGGGGAAGGCTCATTTTTCTTTCTTACCTGGCTCCAGATTCTCTCTATGCATCTTGGGAGGGCGAAAACAGCCTTCCCCAGGCCCTCTGGAGGCCCAAAACGGCCCGTTTCCCAACTTCCGGTTGGACAGGAAGTGACTTTTTTTGCTGTCCTCTGGAGGCTGGGGACAGCAAAAAAAGGTCACTTCCTGTCCAACCGGAAGTTGGGAAACGGTCCATTTTGGGCCTCCGAGGGGATGGGGAAGACTGTTTTCACCCTCCCCAGATGCATAGAGAGGATCTGGAGCCAGCACACACATCTCACCCCCCTCACCCCCCTCACCCGGCATGTGATGGCAAAAAGGTTAACCATCACTGAGTTAGACGTATCTTTTGGTATCAAATCCAATGCATTCCCCAATACTATTATATACTAACTTTTATCCTGTTGAAAGACTTGGATTTTTCTCTATATCTTAGTACTTCAGAGGCTATATACTGGCACATTTTCTTGGAGGGCCTTCCCCCATTTTTTGGAATATTTGTGCAATGGGGAATGCTTTGGAATACATTTATTAAAAATGGAATTTAGGATTAATTTTGCAGTTGAATGACTGAGCATCTTATTTTACATTTATGAATTGTACCCAGTTCATTGAAGAACATAAATGCAGTGTATAAATATCCTCTGTATATGCCACACACTCGGGAAACCATTCTATTTTGGATTATTTTATACATCTAAATTCATATGTCTGCAATATATATATGAAAGATAAATGCAAGATAAATTTGGAAATTAGCCAATTCCAGCTCTGTCTTGGCATTTTAGTGATTAAATTTGTGTGTGTAATCTGTCAGTGTACTGAATTTTGTAAATGTAATTGAAGAGCCATTCCACTTTATGAATATGTTGCCTGAACTATATACAGTGAGGGAAAAAAATATTTGATCCCCTGCTGATTTTGTTCTGTGGGCATGGTGGGTGTGGCTTGGTGGTCGTGTGACCGGGTAGGTGTAGCCAACTTGACATCACTCACATCACTCACTGTTAGAGCCAGGAGCTGCACATTCTGAAGCACATTCTTCCCTTCTGAAGCCCCCAACACTTTGAGTTTCCCTCTGGCTTGACTTCCCAAGCGAACCTTGGAGCCTTCTCTTGCCCTGCTCTCCTTCCCAGAGGGCCATGCATACCCCCCCGCCAATCCTCCATACAAACCATCCGCCCAGTTTCTGCAAAGGCAGAGCCTCCCCCCCCTTGCAGGGTGATCCAAAGAGGGGAAGGGGTTACTGCAGAAAAGGCCACCTTCCACCTGGGCCCCCATGCTTCAGAGCAGCAGGCTCTGTGGGACAACAGGGCCTGTTAATTTTCCCATGGTGCGGTGTACACTTGCTACCTCTGCTTGTTGGCTTGCAAGTGGCGATCTTCTCTGCTTCTCTCGGGACATTGGTGCGGTCATCATGGATGCATTGCTTGTCGGAGCTGAGCAGGGAAGCTGCTGTCATGCCACTCCCCCTCGCTTCCCCAAGCTGAGGCTGTGTGCTTCCTCACCGGTTTGGCCACCAGCAAAGAGTTGCGTGGCACAGCCAATAGCCACTCAATGTCCCGCGTGCAGCATTGCCCAGCCGCCGGTGGGGACGGAACAACCAGCCCAGCTTGGGCTTGGGCTGGCTAGTTGCAGCAGTGCTGCAGCTGAGGCCCCCAAGCCAACATTCACCGGTGAGCACAACTTTAGTTGGGCCATTCAAACTGCCACTTCAGGGCCAGCTGCCTGGCACAAAACCTCACAGTTTTTCTCCTCAGCATCATCCTCCCTGCTCAAGCAGCAGCTTGAGGGTAGGAATGATTCCTGCGGACACCATCGCTGCTTGAGCAGGGAGGATGACGTTGAGAAGGAGAAAAACTGTGAGGCTCTCTAAATGCTTTGAGTGAAAAAATACAAGATTACTCAGTTTCATCCCTTCCATTTTTCTCACCCTTCTAACCACTCCACCTCTCTTTGGAATGCTTGAGTGCCTGTTTACTGTCTTATACATACCAAAAGCAATACGATAATGCCACAGCCTAGTGCTGGGGACCCATGGCTGCTACTCTCTTGGAATCCCTTTCTTTTTTGTAAAGTAGAGATTAACAAAGACTTACTACAAGAAATCACTTGTGGAGGTGGTGGAAGAGTCAGGGAAAGGAGAGATTGACTACAGAAATTGCTTGCTTTTTTCCCTCTCCTTCTCCACCCCAGTGCAAAGATTAGGGGAAAAGAGTTTTCAACAGAGTATGCTGTTTATTCTTCCACACATTGAGTGCAATGTGATTCATCAGCAGCAAAGAAAGGTCAGGCAAAGGAGAACACCTAGAAGAATCATTCTCCCCCCCCCTCCATACAGATCAGAGAAATTTGAAAGAGATTTTAAGAGAGTACTGTAAACTGTTTGCCTTGGGCTGCCAGTATGATCACATTTCTTTTGATGTATAGAAGAGCAAACAACTTACTTTCTTGCAACCCCCTTTTTTCCAATCTCACTGCTTTGTTAAAAGGGAAAAAATGAAAACCTCCCAGGTCAGGCATAAGACAACTCATATACTATAATAACTATAATAGCACTGAAGTGACTGAAGGATGCTGTAAAGATCATAAATGGGTTATATAGTTATTTTATCAGCCCTGTCTTAACTTTGAAAGCTGCTGATAGAGTGAGGAGTACCTCTAAATCCAACTGTTTATCTCCACTGTAGCAGTCAGATGCCTTCTCCGTTATGGTGGAGACAGCAGTCAGAGTGGGTGGAGCTCCTCTGTTCAGATTGGATAACTGAGTCTGTTGAAGCTGAAAGTCCCGCCCCTTGCTGCTGGGAACCCCAGATTTTGACTCAGTTGTTCAGCCTGGACGGTTGCGTTGTGGATTTCTCCCTGCCTGACTTGCAGGATACATACTTGTGATCTCCCTGCCTGACTTGCAGGATACATACTTGTGATCTCCCTGCCTGACTTGCAGGATACATACTTGTGAGTAACATTTTTCTTATTTTTTTCTCCGCTGGCTGCAGAAGTGATTATTACTTCTGCTTCAATCCTGTTGAGCTGCAGGCGTTCCAGGATATTTTTGGTGGGGTTTTTAGCGCCCCCGAAGCCAGCAGGGATTGGATGAGTGGAGTTATTCACTCCCAGTATCGTTGGGGCAGCTTCTAGCACTGCCAAGGGCTTGCTGAGCGGTTTAGAAATTGTTTGGATTAGTTTGCCGCCCGGCTTTAATTATGATCGCTGAGGAGTTTGGTTTCCGCTCCCACAGGGTAGCCTGCAATTTACCCAGCCCTCCGTCTCCTATTTCGCGCGATCTGATTTTTCCCACCCAAAACAGTTTAAATGGATCGCTTATTGCAGCTGCGGAAGGAGACGCTTAGAGCTTAGTGCTCACTCCGCCCCTCTCCTATCCAAACTCCGGCGGCCATTTTGAGCACATTTGGAGTGAGTCTTCAGAAGATTAGTCCTGAAGTTTACATTAGGCGGAGTTAGGGGCTAATTTGGGCGTGGAGCTTTGTGCTCTCATTATTTCAGCTGCAGTTCTCCTCCAGTTCGGACTTTAATAGTCAGTTTCTCCCTCTCTCTATTGGCGGCCGCCATTTTGAATTTTAAAAAAAAAGAGGAGAAGTGATTCTTTGGCCTTATTGAGGTCTAGAAACTTAATATTTCATCATGCCTAAGGCCTTGGCAAAATCCAACAAACGCCAGGGGTCTCCATTGCCGGAGGAGCAAGGTCCATCAGGAGGGGTCTCTCCCAAGGCCCCTATTGCAAAGTGCAGCCGTGTTTCCAAGCAGAAAACCAAGGCCCCACCTACTTCAGGCCGCAGTAAGTCGTCTAAAGCATCTCTGAGGGATGAGCAGAGAAGAGATGAAGCAATACAGAGAATATGTAGTAGGGCAGTCTCTAATTTACCCTCTTCTTCAATGGCCAATCCAGAACCCAGTACTTCTGCTGGGTCTCTTATTCGAGAGGGTATTATTTCTACCTCTCCTGGTCAAGCTTCCTTACAATGTTGCCCAGTGGATATTCCTACAGACGCATTATGGGGGGGATCCCTTCCTCCAGTTTCTCATACAGTTGATGCACCAGTTATTGAGTCTCCTGAGGAGTTTTCTCAGATAGTTCCTTCTACTGCAACCCACGTTGTTGGTCAGGGGGCAGAGCCTCTTTTGCCTGTTTCGCCACATATTCAGGCAATCATTGAACAGACGATTCAAAGGACCCTTTTATCGGGCATGCAGATATCTGAGAGGGCTTCCTTGTCCCATTCAAGGCTATCAGTGAGGGAGGAGGATCCTGAAGAGGAGGAAATGCAGTCACAGCTGGGTACAGTCTCGCCTACCCACTCAGTAACTAGCCATCCCTCTCTTTTGGAGGGATTAGAAAGGGGAGATCCTGACCTGTCTGAAGATGAAGGGTTATTACCTGACCAGCCGGCATTTACTGGTCTTTTTCCTCCTAGTCTTTTTAAGTCCTTGCTTTTCAAGGCAAAGAATGTGGCTCAATTGAGTTCTTCCTCGGATCAACCTGTGGCATCATCCTCCAAGGGTGCATCTGACATTCTTTTTTCTGAACCTGACCGAGTTCGGATTCTATTCCAGCACCCCCACTTTTCATGGACGTAATCAAACGCCAGTGGACAGCCCCTGGTTCTTCTACGGTTCCTTCCTCAGCAGACAAACGTTTCTTCAATGTGGACCCCAAATTAGCTTCAGCTCTACAGACACCCACTGTAGATGGTCCAGTTGCAGCTCTGGCATCTTCCTCATCCATTCCGGGCCAGCCTGAAGAGAACCTTCGTCCAGAGGATAGACGGGCGGAGCAAGTCCTGCAGAGAGCTCATCTAGGTGCAGCTTGGGCAATCCGGTCGGCTTCTTCAGCATCTTTCTTTAATAGGTCCACCTTGTTGTGGCTCAGACAATTACAGGATAAACTTCCAGCAGAGGATACTCGTATCCACCAGGACCTGAATAAGATAATTGCAGCTGTTCAATTTTCGGATGCCACTTTACATGCCATACGTTTTGTTTCCAAATCCATGGCTTCAGCTTTGACGGCTCGACGCTTACTCTGGCTTAGACATTGGCAGGCGGATGCCCGCCACAAATGGAGGCTGGCATCGGCTCCCTTCGCAGGGGAGCTACTTTTTGGTGCTGCGTTGGACCCTCTATTGGTCGAGACTAAAGACAAAAGAAAGATATTACCTTCAGTCTATCGCAGAGGGGAAGCCAGATTTACTCCCTTTTTTCGTCAATCTTCCTTTCGAGGTTCTGAATGGGGGGCTGGTTCTTCCAAGTTCCAGGGGTCCTGGGCTCCTAGACAAAGAGGAGGTCATGATAGAGTTTCACGGGGTAGGCCCTTTCCTTCCAAGCGGCCCTTTCGTGGAGGAGGAAGTCGTCCATTCCGGCGTCATCGATAGGTGCATTGCTAGTCCTCCCATAGGGGGCAGGTTAGCCCATTTTGCGGATCAATGGGAGTTCACTACTTCTGATAATTGGGTTAAGAATACAATTCGATACGGTTTGTCTCTGGAATTTGTTTCCAAAAGATTTTTTCATTCGCTGTCCGGTATCTAGGAACAGGGATAAACGGGTCCATATGGCGGCAGCAGTTAAGCATTTAATGGAGATTAGAGCTATTCAACCAGTCCCCGGAAGCGAAAGGGGGCAAGGGTTTTATTCTCTTTTGTTTCTAGTTCCCAAATCTTCGGGGGCTGGAGGCCCATTTTAGACCTCAAGAGACTGAATCGTTTTATTGTTTATCATAAGTTTAAAATGCACTCTCTTCGTTCGATTCTAGATGGCGTTCGGAAGGGTGACTTCCTCACTTCCATAGACCTCACTGAAGCTTATCTTCATATCCCTATTTTCCCGGATCATAGGAAGTTTCTCCGGTTTTGTTATAAGGGGGTTCACTATCAATATAGGGCACTGCCCTTTGGGTTGTCTTCTGCCCCGAGAGTTTTCACCAAGATCTTGGCTGCTATGGCAGCTCATCTTAGGTCCATACCTATTCGACTTTATTGTTATTTGGATGATATTTTAATTTTATCATCGTCAGAGTCAATGGCCAGAAGGGATTTACAGATTGTAGTTCAGACTCTTTCTTTACATGGCTTCTCTATTAATATAGAGAAAAGTCATTTGACCCCCTCAACCTGTTTACTTCACTTAGGAGCAAATATTGATTCCATATTAGGTAGAGTCTCTTTATCTCAGGAGAGACAGAGTAGTTTAAGATCTTTAGCTGGTTCTTTAATAAAGGAAAGCAGAGTTTCCTTGCTGTCATTATTCCAATTCCTGGGAAAGATGATTTCAACCATTTCCATCGTTCCATGGGCGAGATTTCATACTAGAGACCTCCAGTGGTTCCTGTTGCCATTCCAAAGAGCGGGCACAGGCAATTCCACTTCCAAAGTCCTACTGCCCAAGGAGGTTCGCAAGTTCTTCTTCTGGTGGTTGTCATCGGCGATTTCCAAGGGATCTCCTTTGCACAAGCCTCATCGTTTGGTGGTAACTACGGATGCCAGTCTTTTCGGTTGGGGTGCACACCTCAAATCGCTGCTGGCTCAAGGGAGCTGGTCCATCACTGAACGCCGTTTTCCTATCAACCGGCTAGAGCTACGGGCTATTTATCTAGCTCTTTGTTTTTTCCAGAACCATCTATCAGGCAAGCATGTACTGGTGCTCACGGACAATATCACAGCCAAGGCTCATGTCAACCGACAAGGGGGCACCAGATCCAAGTCCTTGATGAAGGAAGCAAGGACCCTATTCCTGTGGGCAGAACGGAATCTTCTGTCCTTGACTGCAGAACACATCTCAGGGGTGTCCAATATTCAGGCAGACTGGCTCAGTCGTCAAGTCATCGACCAGGCGGAGTGGCGTCTGCATCCAGATCTGTTCAACGACCTCTCACGTCGATTTGGCACTCCAGTGGTGGACATGTTCGCAACACGGCAGAACACGCAGCTTCCTCGTTTCTTTGCCAGGTTTCCAGATCATCTAGCAGAGAGTCGATGCTCTTCGCAGTCCATGGCCAGAGGGGTTACTCTCGCGTTCCGCCTCTCTCAATCATCCGAGTGGTCCGTCGGATTCAGGAGGAAGAGGCAGAGGTCATCTTAATCGCCCCTCACTGGCCTCGGAGGTCTTGGTTCGCAGATCTCAAGTCGCTGTCAGTGGCTCCCCCCTGGAGGATTCCTCCCAGCAGAGTGTCGTTATCTCAAGGGGCTCTGGTTCATCCAGATCCTCTATGGCTCCAGTTGACCGCCTGGCGCTTGAGCGGGGCGCCATGAGAAGAGACAATATGTCTGCCAGGCTTATCCGGACTATGTTAGCGTCCGGAGGCCTTCCACTGAGCGCATTTACTCAGCCTCTTGGCGGGCTTTTTGTTCCTGGTGTCAAAGGCGGGGTTTCTCCACTCCGGGTTTCCATTTTGCATATATTGGAATTTTTGCAGGAAGGGTTAGACAAGGGGTTAGCTCCCAACACACTTCGTAGACAGGTAGCAGCTATTTCCACGGTTTTATCCTGTGATCCACTGACTTCCTTGTCTCAACATCCTTCTATCAGGAGGTTTTCAAAGGGCCAAAATTTATGTCCTCCCGTGGTCCACAGATATCCCACTTGGGATCTTTCGCTGGTCCTAAATTCCCTAACAGGGCCTCCTTATGAGCCATTGAGGTCTACCTCTCTGAGGCTATTAACTTGTAAGGTTGCCTTTTTGGTGGCTATCACCTCTGCCAGAAGGATTTCAGAATTAGCTGCCCTCTCTGTCCGCAGTGATCTTTGTGTTTTCCATCCGGATTGAGTAGTGCTTCGTTTGGATCCTTCATTCATTCCTAAAGTAAATTCAGTTTTCCATCGCATGCAGGAACTTAATTTACCTAACTTTTGCCCTCACCCAGTTCAAGGGTTAGAACGCCGTTGGCATACTTTAGATGTTCGAAGAGCTTTGAGAATTTACATTAAGAGAACAGCAGAGTTAAGGAGAACAGAGTCCTTGTTTGTGTCTTTCCTTCCTGTTTCTTTAGGGCGTAAGGTGACATCGTCCACTATAGGCAGATGGATTAGGCATACGATAGCTAAGGCTTACGAGATGAGATCCCTGCCTAGGCCCCTGCGTTTAACAGCGCATTCCACTCGCAGTGCAGCTACCTCAGCGGCCTGGTCTACTCAGGCATCCTTGCCAGAGATATGCAGGGCAGCCACCTGGTCGTCGCCCTCTCCGTTTATTAGACACTACAGAGTGGACAAGTATGCTTCGGCTGAAGCTGCCTTTGGCCGTAGGGTGCTGCAGCAGGTACTTGTATCTGAGGTTGAATCTGTCCAGACCTATCCCTCCGTAGTTAGGGACCCTAGCCTTTGGTATGTCCCACTCTGACTGCTGTCTCCACCATAACAGAGAAGGGGCGTTGGTACTTACCTGAGACGCACCTTCTAGTTCAGTGGAGACAGCAGTCAGCCCCTCCCTATTTCGGTCTGGATCCCTTTTTTGTTTGTTTTTGATAATAAAATTTGATTTCTCTCTTTCCACGACGCATTGAGTCTGGTTTTTCTCGCCTTCATCAAAATCTGGGTTTCCCAGCAGCAAGGGGCGGGACTTTTCAGCTTCAACAGACTCCAATCTGAACAGAGGAGTTCCACCCACTCTGACTGCTGTCTCCACTGAACTAGAAGGTGCGTCTCAGGTAAGTACCAACGCCCCATTTCATCATTCTCAGCTTTTCAAGATCTCAGAATCAAGATATCAGGAATACAGGCACCTTAACAAAACAAAACAAAAGGATGTTCTAAAGCAGGGGTGTCCAAACTTGGTCCCTTTAAGACTTTTGGACTTCAACTCCCAGAGTTCCTCAGCCAGCTTTGCTGGCTGAGGACTCTGGGAGTTAAGTCTTCAATAATACAATGATATAACCAGAGTTTTTGTTTTTAGAGGATGGGAGCTAGCTGGAGAGCTTTTACGGACAGATTCCAGAGTAAAAAGAAAGCTTTCAGATTTCCTTCAGTTTGAAACATAAACAGATTTCACTCTTCAATCAACTTTTCCTAGTCCTGAATGAAAATCAATTCAGACAAGTGTTTTGCTGATATGTTATGTCAAACACAATTTGAGAAAAGGCCTTCGTTTTGTGAGATGGGCAGCTATATAAATACGATGGAATATATAAAGTCAAGATGATTTATAAATAATTTCCATGCCTCTCAGGAAGAGAGATTGTACTTAAATGTGTAAAATTAACTCTGCTGGGTAATCCTGGTTGTTTGGGAGGTAGGGTGTCTTTGAATCAGCGTTGACTCCAGCTACATCCTGGATAAATCCCTAAATTTTCCAGTGCACTGCTCAGACAATTCATAGATAGGTATTCACTTTGTTCTTATTGGTTGAGACCGAGTGGAAACTTTTTTTCTTTTCCCTCATCGCAGTGCACAGAAAAGGGACGTTCAGTAAGTCAACGTCCATTTTCTTGGAAAGGTTTTGGAAGTGTTTTGCCATTGCCTGCTTCCTAGGACTGAGAGAGAATGACTGGCCTAAAGTCACCTAGATGGCTTTGTGCTTAGAGCGAGAGTAAAACTCAGTCTCCTGTTTTCTAGCCTGGTGCCTTAATCAGTACACCAAACGAGAACTCAATCTGGATTAACAAATAGCATTGTTAATTTGTTATAGTATCTTTCTGAATTGGCTTAGTAGGGTTCATGTCATCATCTAACACTCCCCCGCCCCGTTACTTCTAATTCTCCCTAGTAAATAGGTGTTACCCCAGTTCCATTTTTATCTATACGTTTTAACAACATTTAAAACTAATTTTCATCCTTGAATCAAGAGTGAATTAGTTTTTCATTTTGACAAGCAAGATTACACTATATTATCTAAATTAGATTGTCAGAAAAATCTGAAGTGGCAAAAGTTCTCTATTTTCTAAGGTTACTGTAAATCTGATTCTTCTTATGGAGGGAGGATATATTTTAAATTTCTCTAGGCCTTATGTTTTTGTACTTATTTGTTTATTCATTCACAAAAATGATACTTTATATCACTTCAATCATTGCAATTCTAAGTGGTTTAGGACTAATAAAATGAGTACAAAAATAAAATAACTGTAAAAGAATGATATAATAAGCAATGTTATAATCACAATTAACATAATACTTATTACTAGAATTTTTAGTCATCCCTGCTACAGTAAAAATTGCCCCTTTCTCAAAATGCTCCTAGGACTCTTAGGAATAGCTATATTTTTAACAGCTCCTCAAATATTAACAACAAAGATGTTGATTTTATTTCTGGTGAAAGGGAATTCCACAGGTAGGAACTCTTGCAGAAAATGAATTTTCTCTTGCAATGGTTGGGTATGCTAAACATTCATTCTTTGCTGGCATATGTTGAGCATACAAATTCTATTTGTAGTAAGTGATCGCAAAGAACCCCACAGGCCCCAAGTCCTGTAGGATTTTAAAATAGTAATTCCCGTTTTGAATTGTCCCTAGAGACTGACTGGCAAGTAGTTTTACTTCTGTGGTCCTGGAGTTATATAGGAGAAACAAGTTGCACCTGTTAGTGCACAGAGTGCTACATTTTGCTCTAGTTGCAGCTTCAGTTACAAAGGCAGTGCCATTTAGACTGTCATTACAATAATCCATATGGGAGGTTGTATCAGTACCTTCTATTTCAGGATAAAGCACAACTGATGTATCAACTGGAAATGGTATAATGCTTTGGGTTTAATTTCAAACAGGAAACTCAGAGTTCTGTAATATGTTGATGGAGGTCATTTGTAATTCTTTAAAGCATCTTTATCTTTTCCTAAGTTTATTTGACAACTGAAGAAACACAACCCTATTAAATGTCAGATTTCTTTTAAGGACATTTCTTGTAATTGTTTTCTCTCTTTTTAGTTTGCTTTTAAAGTATTTTTGTGGTTAGAGGATTGTTATATTGATGACAAAATAATTTTACCGTTATAGTAAAAACAATTACTTAGAGAGGTTCATTTAGTATACTCTGAAAAATAGGCATTGAATTGGCCAAAGTGAACATCTTGCCCTAATCAGTGCAATTATTATTAGAACTTAGTATATATTTGCCAAAAACAAGGCATGCCTGGCTAATCTTGTTTCTTATGAAAGGTATAAATATCTTAATATATTAGTAATGTAAACATAGTACCGTGATGGCGAACCTATGGCACAAGTGCCAGAAGTGACATGCAGAGCCAACTCTTCGGGCGTGCCAGCCGTCACCCATTGCTCCTCTGCTTTCTGGCATGTGCAGGCCAGCTGGTTTTCGCACACACATTTGTGCCAGAAACTGGAAGACCAGGTGAGTGGCGCGCATGCACATGCCGGAAACCAGAAGCTCAGGTTGTGCTCTTCCGGTTTCCGGCACTCCTGCACATGTGCGCCAGGGAGTGCTCTTCCGTTTCCATTGCTCCCCCATGCACACATGCACACTCCCGTTTCAGCACTCGATTCGGAAAGCTGGAAGATACCATATTCTAATTGTTTACATTGTCAGAGAACCAGGTGAACTATTAAGTGCTGTTTAAAGAAGCAAATTGGAAAGGAAGCATCAGCTCATCTTTAATTTCTCAAATGTCAGTTTATGTTTCCTTGTCTTTTCTTCCACTCCACTCTTTATATATCTTATGTTTCTAATTTGTAAATATGAGGGCAAGTATTCTTTCCCTCCCTCCCTCTCTCTCTCTCTCTCTCTCTCCCTCTCTCTCTCTCTCTCTCCGTCCCTTCCTCCCTCTGATGCCAAGCTTTTGAGAAACAGGAATTAGCCAAAATGAGGAAAAACTGTAATGAATAAGTGCTGCCAGAGCCATACTTCAAACTCTTCCGCCTAGTGTCAGATTTCTTATTATTGCTTATATTATTGTTTTTGTAATAAATATGTATTTATGTTAGTATATTAAAAAAATTTAGTTCAAAAAGTTCTATGATCTTACATTCCATTCTCTGTTATTCTCTACCTAAATTTTGTTGTAATAATAAATTTATTACCTAGGTTTCTAGTTTTAAGAGTTTAGAATCTTTTTGAAATTCCAAAGCTGACTCAATGGCAGATTAAGATCTCACATAGCCATCCTGGAGGGATGATCCAGAACAATACCTTGCTTTGTATCCATCTATCAAATTGATGAGAGAAGTAATGTACAATGTCTCCATTGTGTGTTTACTGTGGAACAGCGAAGAAACAACTTTAATTTGATATGATATATCTGCTAATAACACATGATAATAAAATACTTGTGAGAAAAAAAATGTGATATTGCTTTTTAAAGAAATATAAACTTAGAAATGAGGTGCCCAATAATAATTATTCTAAAACTCAAAGCATACTGTATATTTACTTGGAAACATAATAAAAAAGCATGGATCATTTACAGCTTGCAACACTGCTTTGTGTCACATACATATATTACCCACAGTGTGACATCAGCTTGCACATATACAGAATTTTATAGATGAAAATCACTATTAAAGCATGATTTAAACCACCCAGTGGTTTAATCTATTAGGATTAGGATTTTTTTTAATCATTGCTTTATCAGAATCACATCTTGCAAACAGTACCCTCAATAGATTTTTTTAAAAAAATAAAATTTATTTTCAGCTATGAGAGATAGAATGTTGGATTTTGTAAAGTTTTTATATCTTTTTTATAAAAGCAATTCTGTAAACTATCAGAACTGTTTTCAAAAACAATTATATAGAATGACTATTTGTTATGGGAAATTAAATAAAAAATTTAAAACTGAGACTGATAAATGATGTAAATATATTTCACTTAAATTATACTTAATGATCGGTATGATTACAAGCTGTACAAATCAACCAAAAGTATAGGATTAAAGTTTATGTAGTAGAAGAATTTTAAGATTTTTATCAAAGCAGATTTTTCATAGAATGACATTTATTAATAGATGAATACAATGGTTAGAATATAACCTATAAAGAAAATGACACACATAATGTATTTGTTACACTGATATTTTGAAAATCTTATTCACCATCGTCTGTTGGAGGGTACCAATGTGAAAATACCTAATAATGGATTTTTTTTGTTTTGAAACTTTATGGATAAGAATTATTTAATACAATGTATGCCTAGATTACCTGAAATAGTGAACCGTCCTTCATTTTCAACAAACCTTTTATACTCCGATTTTATTCAGAGTGCTACAGCTTCACTCACAATACTGAGTGCCAACTATTAAAATTTAATAAAATAAAAATATATTAAATTTTTATAAAAATTTAATAAAATAAATAAAATAAAATAAATATTGTGTCATGAGAAATGTTATGAACTTCTAGGAGTTTCTAGTCAAGAATAAATTGAGTTTCTGACTTTTGTTTTCACAAAGTCAAATTGCAGAGTTCAAAATAGAATTTATAGGCTAAATGTATGGTGCCTGCTCTTCAGTGCTCTTTTATGAAACCCCAATTGTTTAGAATAAATTATGCTAAAACTGAAGCTAGGTTACTCCAAATTACCTTCAAATCCCTCCCAACCCATTACATGAAGTGATGGTGGAAGAGAATAATCATACAGATATTGTTGGCATGGGAATATCTCAAGGTCAGAGAGAAGTGAAACCCATTAAAGTAATTGGGCAGATTATAAAATGCAATTTTCAAGTACAAATTATTTATAAATCTCATCTATATATTTTTGTTCACTTTTATTTTGTACTTTAGATACCTCTATATGTTGCCTAATAAACATTTTGTGAATATCTTATTTATTATGTAGCAGATTATAGTATTTTGTAGTAATACTTTAATTTTTATTACAGGCAAAGTCATCAACAAAGATTTACGTCACTACCTAAGCCTACAGTTTCAGAAAGGTTCCGTTGATCACAAACTGCAACAGGTTATCAGAGATAATCTTTACTTGAGAACTATTCCATGTAAGTAAGATATTGACATATTCCTTTGGATAATATACAAGCTTTGAAAGGATGTCTTAAGTAATACGTGCTTTAAGCGCATGATATAAGCTAACAAAACTTGCACTCTGAAATTATAATGACATTGTGAATTGCATCCTTATTTTCATATGTTTTTCGCAACTTAGTACATTCCTTGATGACTTTTTAACAACAGAAATATGCTAGCCCAACAGCTACTTATACTTTTTCCGATCCTACCCAACAGTCTGACCCAAAAGGAGTTTGTAGTTCTTAAAAAGAGGACTTATTCCAATAGCAGAAACTATTTATTTATGTTAATTGAGTAGCACCCACTTTTTAAAATTCATTTTAAGTTTGATTGTACAAGGATTATTAGGTATTTGCTGTGCTAACTCTTCATGTGACCTGTACTAAATTCTGCTAGTTTCTAAATCAAAGAAGTTGCTTACTGTGATTCTTCAAGTAGTAAAATTGGTTCTGTCATGTATAGAATTCACACATTCTGTAGTTGAGCTTTTGAGTGAGAAACACTATCAGTGCACATACCAAAGAATGTTTATTTCACATCCAGAGACAGAATAAAGGGGGAAAGATACCAGATTGCATGAGAATGAAGTGTTATGTTATATGAGTACATAGATGATCACTTGACTAACAAGTGAGCTGAGGGAAGAGATAAATGCATAGCAAAGAAAAACAAAAAAATGAAGATTTCTTTGATTTAGAAACAGGAAAAACAAGTTTAATAAAACAGATTTTTCCTGAAAGGAAAAAAGATACTCTTCTCTGTTTTCCATATTGTTTTATGGAGGGAAATTTATTCTCTTTTGTCTCTCCAATATTCTAGGCCTTTAGTTATTTCAAATGCGTATTTTCCAGGCAACACATTTGATGCTACACATATTCATATCAAAAATCTCGCTGGAAACAAACTTTTGGCTGGATCTCTTATGTAAATTTGTATTTTAATGGTCTTCTCTTAACCTGACATCACCATACTCTTGTTCTTCATCTACTTTTGCATAGTTGGATCATGCACTTCTCATAGATTATGGTTTAACATAGGCACATATTAAACATTGGGGAAAGAAAGATGAAGCCTCCCTTCATTCCATTAATGAAGGTGGTCACTCATACCAAGGATCTGGCAGGGTTCAGAAGAATCTATCTGTCACCCAAAGAAACAAATGTGTGAGATGCTCGATACTGGGATACTTCCATTCCAGATCTACTCAAGAGTGGAGAACTAAAACCTTACACCAAGGCGTCTTCTCCCTCATCCAGGTTCATAGTCAGCATGGATTCCCAGAATGTTCCCTGTGTCCTGCCAACTAAAAGGCTTCCATTTGTGCTTCCATTTTTCATAGGAAAAGACTATCCTGGGGCAACCATTTGTCATTTTTGCCACCACAGTCCTCTAAGGTGGAGAGGAAGATGACCATAACAATTACGTTTTTCATTATGGAGTACCTGGTGTTTGCCACAAAAGCCAAATTCCAGCTTCTATGTTTCTGATCATCCCACTACTAAAACCAATACAGAATGGAATGTTTTAGGGGTACATTTGAACTGTAGGCCAGTCCATATTACTGTACATTGAAGCTCAAATTGGTTTATTGCCAATTCTGGAGACAAATTAATGACAACAGGTACAGTAACCAAACTGACAATTAACAGAAGGTATTAAAGTGGTGAATAACTTCTGCCATTTAGAATCATCATTAAAGGAATCAGCAGTGAAGAAATATGTTGCAGACTGGCACTTTGAGGAGTAGCAATGAAGGCATTCGCTTTTTGGTACTGTCCAAAGTCTGAAGCGCCAAAGAATTTTCCTATAGCAATAAAATTTAGAATTTGAAGAAGCAGATTAGAAAGAGCAGAGATGATTTTGAAATTTGACATTTGAAACGTCTGAGAAGACAGACAGTCAGACAGTCAGGAAAAGGAACAAATCATATAACAAAACAATCCAAAGTTCTTACTCAGAACACAAATGACCAGATTAATATTATCATATTTTGTACACATTATATGAAGTTCTAGCTGTCTAGAAAAGTCTATAAGGATGTTGTGGGAATTGGAAAAAAAAGGAAAACAGATTATGACAAGCAGCAAGGTGATTAGACTACATACAGTTGTGATGCATGCCCAACCAGAAATCCTAAGGGGTTAGTTTGGAAACAAATACTCCTGGATAAATTCTATCTATATATCACCAACTTGATGGCATATAATTAGTCAATCAAAGAGGTACAGGTAGTCCTGAACCTAAGCATTTGTTTAACAACCATTCTAAATTACAGTAGTATTGAAAAAAGTGAGTTCTAACCAATCCTCACAATTACAAACACTAAGCATCCCCTTGATCACATGATTCACAGGCTTGGCAACCAGTATGTATTTAAGATGGTTGCAGCATTTCAGGGTCACATGATTGCCATTTGTGACCTTCCTAAGGGACTTCTAGCAAGCACTTACTGACCCTGTGATTCACTTAGCAACCATGGAAAAAATTGGGTATGACTTAATGACTGCATTGCTTAGTGACAGAAGTTCAGATGCCAAATGAGGTTGTAAATCGAGGATCACTATAGTTCTTATATTGACTCTGCAGTAAAAAGAGGGCCAGCAGTATTTCAACTGCAGTTTATTTTATAATATGAATCCCTTCCTGGGTAAAAACAGATTTTGCTTTCAACTTGTGCAACTTGCAGAAAATGTTCCTTTGAGGACCAAAGGCTTTATATTTGACAATGAGAACCTCCAAATGGATTTACAAAGCATATTGTAATAATCCAGTCTTGAAGTTAACAGTATATATATTACTGAATCAGACTCTCTCCCTCATGAAGGAGACAATTGGTCTACCAGCTGATAAAAGACCCATGTCACTATTGTTATGTATTTAACCAGTTTTATATCAAGGAGAATGCACCAGATTGCAAGCCTATTCATTAAGTGTTATTGCAGTGCATTCAGAACTGGATCAACTGAGTCCAGGCTCAAAAATTCTGTGTTCTATAAATTCAGATTCAGCTTGTTTTCCTATATCCAATCTTCTACCATTTGGAGGCACATGGAGGCTCTAAACCCTGAGTTTGCAGGAAATATGCTATAGTCATGACTGTCAAGGATTAATTAATATAATTGTTAGCCATCCAGAGTCATTGACAAGTGGGTTGTTCGAGAATTTTAACAAATAAATAAACATCCTTGTTTTTAATTTGGTTTAATGTTGTTCCTGTTGCATATTTTTTTGCTCTAGTTTCATATAATGTAGTACTTGTGATTGAATCTGTTTTTGTTATATAGCAGAGTGGCAGAATCTAGGTCAGTTTTGTATAGCAATTTGCAAACTGATACCGTTAGAAAATTTTATAAGTATTTATCCACAATTCTGCCTTTTTATTCCAGGCACTACAAGAGCTCCCAGAGATGGGGAAGTCCCTGGAGTGGACTATAATTTTATACCTGTTGACCAATTCAAGGCATTGGAAGAAAGTGGAGCTTTGCTAGAAAGTGGAACATATGATGGTACATTAAAACTTAGCACTTGATCAGCTATTTCTAGGTTAACATTTTTGTGAGATATAATTACAGGTAGTTCCTCTGTTACCAACTATTTATTCAGAGATTATTTGAAATTGCACGAGCATTGAACAAGAAGTATATATTACAAGTCTTCAAAGTTCCAGTTGTCATACCACCCCCGCAGTCACATGATTGTGATTCAGTTGCATGGCTGCTGCCACCTCACATTTATTACGGTTGTGCCCCATGGTCATGGGATAGCAGTTTCTAATGTTTCCTGCTGCTTTCCACAAGCAAAGTCAATGGGGAGCTGGCAGCTAATTGGAAGTTATGTGTGGTCCTTTCTTAATGACCTGCATGGTCCTCACTTGACCTCAGTATACTGTGATCATGTATTCATATCAAAGCTGTTCAGAGAAATGGTTTAAAATAAGCCAGATTCTTAATCTTTATTGCACTTGGCTTAGAATTCTATCTGTTGTTTCTCATCATCATAGTAACCTGATTTGGTAATAATACAAAACTATTAAGGATTAATTGAAAATAATTTTAGTGCTCAGAAAAGAAAATGCTGCATAACTTGTTTATACCTTGATGATTAAGAGATATAATACCAAATAGTGAATGTTTGTGTGTGTCTGTATGCATAGCTTTAAAGATGATCATTGTTATTGCATAGAAAGTTGTTTTTATGCAAGAGCGGCAATGATTTTTCAGCAGTTTTGTCAGCAGTTGGTGGCAGCTGTTAAAGACACTGAGCTTGTCAACTTGGGAACTGGCAGCCCAGGTTTGAGACCTGAGTTCTGTGTAATGGAGTTAGCTCCCGTTACTTGCCACAGTTCCTGCCCACTTAGCATTTGGAAAGCAGGCAAATGCAAGTAGATTAATAGGTACCACTTCAGTGGGAAGGTAACAGCAATCCATGCCTCTTTGTCGTATAGCCATGCTGACCATGGAGATTGTCTTCAGACAGTGCTGGCTGCCTTGGCCAAGAAATGGAGATGAGCACCATGCCTTAACATCAGACTCAACTGACAGAGAAACCTTTATCTTTAATAATGTTACCAGAGAGATGATTCTGGCTTATGGCCTAATTTTGTACAGTTTTGAACTTTGCTTTTTCTTTGCTTTTAGATTTGTATAAGACTTTCTTTGCAAACATACATATATTGGGTAATAACTTTTATTACTATATCTGGATACCATATTAACAGTTTGGAAAGGCATTTGATATGGAGTTATTTTACAAGGTTAAAATAGAGTAACAGTTTCAAAATATTAAAATAGCTGGAGCCCTGGCAGTTTCTTTTATGCTATATGGAATGTCATTATTAAAATTGCAATAATTAATTTAAAGAGTAAAAAGCCAATTGTTAGATTTTTCAAAGCTTATTTTATTAAAAATATTGCTAAGATCCCTACATAGTGCAGCAACATAGTATTTAGATTTCTGAGGTGTAATTCGGTATTGACTGATAGTTTTATTTGAACAAGCCTTCATACGAAAGAATGGAAATAATGCTCTAACCAGACGTTTTAAAACCGCCATTGTGTGAATTGCTGTTTCATGTTTCTGCATAAAAATAAGTTTGTTCTTGGCTGTAGCTGCCAAAAAATCTACAGATTCTTCTGATTAATTATGATATACTATAGATTAAAATAAAACTGGTTTTCGTTTGTTTTTATAAGTTTCATTCAGAACTAGTGAATATAAAATAAAACAATATTCCCTTTTTTTAAATGGAAGGTTCATATAGGACAACCATCTGGGGATTAAATTCTTTATATTATTCAACAACAATAGCAGAGATTTAGAGTTAAATTTGAAAATTACAGTATTTCAGCATATATACTGTATTTCTGCAAAGGAGATAGATTAAGTAATCACACACACACGTTTGATAGAAAAATCTATTGCATTAGATAACCAAATATATAGAGATGGATGGTTTTATTCTACAAAGGACATTTGTATTACACACTTACTTAGAGTGAGAAGCCAACATGAGTTTGTCAAAAACAGATCATGCTAAATAAATCTTATTTCATTGTTTGACAAAGTGACTAAATTAGTGGACCAGCAAAATGCTGTGGACATAGTATACTTGAATTTCAATAAAGCATTGACAGAGTAGACTACAGCCTACTACTTGGTAAACTAGAGAAATGTGGAATAGACAGCATCAGCACCAGATCGATTTGTAACTGGCTGACAAACTGCACTCAATGTGTAGTCCTTAAGAGAACTACATCTACATGGAGGGAACAAAGCCATGGGGTACCCCAAGATTCTGTTTTAGGCCCAGTACTCTTTAAGTATCTATAAATGTTTTAGATAAGGGAATAGAAGGGGAACTCATCAGATTGCAGATGATATCAAGCTAGCAGAAATAGACAACACCCCAGATCGAGATCCAGATGGACCTTGACAGACTTGAATACAGGGCCCTAACTAATATAATGACATTCAATATAGAGAAAAGTAAGGTTTTACTCTTGGGCAAGAAAAACCAAATGTACAGGAACAGATTAAGTGAAATTTAGCTCAGTAACAGTAATTGAGAAAAAGATCTTGGAGTCCTAGTGGACAATCACTTAAATATGAGCCAGTAGTATGCTGCAGCCACTAAAAAAGCCAATGCATCCCTAAGCTGCATTAATAGTGGGATAGAATCAAGATCACATGAAGTATTAGTACCGCTTTATAAGGCCTTGGTAAGACCACACTTGGAATACTGCATCCAACTTTGGTCATCGCAATATAGAGTGCAGAAAAGAGCAAAAAAGATTATTGCGGGCTGGAGCAGTGGTAGATTTCAAAAATTTTACTACCGGTTCTGTGTGGCATGGCTTGGTGGGCGTGGCTTGGTGGGTGTGGCAGGGGAAGGATGCTGTAAAATCTCCATTCCCATCCCACTCCAGGGGAAGGCTACTGCAAAATCCCCATTTCCCCCTGATCAGTTGGGACTTAAGAGGCAGAGAATAGATGGGGGCGGGCCCAGCCAGAATTTTTACTACTGGTTCTCTGAACTACTCAAAATTTCCGCTACCGATTCTCCAGAACTGGTCAGAACCTGCTGAAACCCACCTCTGGGCTGGAGGCTAAAGTATATGAAGAACGTTTGCAGAAATTGGGTATGTCTAGTCTAGTGAAAGGAAGGACTAGTGGCAACATGATAGCAGTATTCTAATATTTGAGGGGCCACTACAAAGAGGGGGTGTCAACTTATTTTCCAAAGCATCAGAAGGAAAGACATGACAAGAAGCATTAGATGGAAACTAATTAAGCAGAGAAGCAACCTAGAACTAAGGAGAAATTTCCTGACTGTGAGAACAATAAACCAGTGGAACAGTTTTCCTTCAGAAGTTGTGGTGCTTCATCACTGGAGGCTTTTTTATTTTTTTTTATTTTTTGCATTTATATCCCGCCCTTCTCCGAAGACTCAGGGCGGCTTACACTATGTCAAGCAATAGTCTGCATCCTATTTGTATATTATATACAAAGTCAACTTATTGCCCCCAACAATCTGGGTCCTCATTTTACCTACCTTATAAAGGATGGAAAGCTGAGTCAACCTTGGGCCTGGTGGGACTAAAAAAATTCTGGCGGGATTAAAAAGAGACTGGACAGTCATTTGTCTAAAATGGTAGAGGGTCCTGCTTGAGTAATGGAATAGAAGATCTCCAAGGTTCCTTAGCTCTATTAAAATTGAGTCATATGTTTGAGTGAGCATAGAGGGTATTTTGAATATTTGACCTTTAAAGTATAACAACCTTACTTGTTTATAGTAAATATTGCTGCAGTAGGCTGCCAAATCTTCAGATTTTTTTCATCTGAATATGTAACATATATAACTTGCACATAATTATTTCAGCTTCTGTAAGAGCACATTAGGATGTGCTGACCAAATAACTGATTCTGGGCATACATAGACAGATTTTTAAAAATACTAGCCATAGTGTACATAGTCAAAATTGTCATTATTTCATACTGTTATTTATGAGCAGTTTATTTGTATAAATATAACTCTGCTTGGAATCTTGCATTTGTTCTTGCCTTCTCTTGGGTTTTTTTTGCTTCAGATTAATGCAATTAAAAGCAGATGCTGAAAGTTGGATAAACTGGAAATTTATCTAGCTATTCTCATTATCAGGAAAAATAAAAAAGCATGATCCAGGACTTTGTACCATGATGATTGTAAATAATAATCCAGAATGCTGTCATCTAAATTGTGTCACTTTGTGTTTCCTGTAGAGAAAAATAGTGTAGGAGCAGCTGTCTCATGCAAGGAATGATTTGATAAGTGACTTTGAAGAAAGTATCAAAGATAACCCTTAAAAATATAAAATACCTGAATACTTGACATCCAGATAAAATAATTTAAAATCTGCCGACTGTTTTTTGTTTTCAAATTATTGAATCTAAGTAGTGATATCAATACAGTAGGTATTAAGCAAAGAAGACAGAAATATTTCTTAAGCCCTAGGAAGGGAAATATCACAAGTAGTCCTTTGACTTACGACCATAATTGAGCCTGCCTAAATCATGGCAGTTATTAAACAAAGCACCCGCATTAACACCTTGCTTAATGACCACAATCCCTGCTTTTCCTGTTGCAGTTGTTAAGCATAGCACAGGTCGGGCAGCCTTCGGAGGCCTAGCAC
Organism: Ahaetulla prasina; assembly: GCF_028640845.1. Lineage (NCBI taxonomy): Eukaryota > Metazoa > Chordata > Lepidosauria > Squamata > Colubridae > Ahaetulla > Ahaetulla prasina. The sequence continues at coordinate 185,845,839 of NC_080541.1, forward strand.
AGGTCCAACATTTATTACAGCACCTTCCCAGCTCACATATGGTTTACCCAGGTTCCCCCCACTCCTTGTGGCACCTTGTGCTGCACTTGATGACTCAGAGGAGATATTGGATATCACCTTTGAGTAGGAGAGTCTGCTGATCCATCCTTCCTTATACAGTACAGAGGCCATGTGCTGCCATCCCAGAAGCAGGCACCGGCCTGGACTGGCTACAATTCTTTGCATCACACTCCCAAAATGGCTCCTCTTCTGGAACAACTCTGTGTAGGAAGATTGCACAGCAGATTGGCTGCTTTCCTGAAAGAGATCTATGGAAAATATAAATGAACTGAGCTATTAATGAGAGTTAATAGGGAGAATGTGGGACCCAGCATGATGGGATGCAGGTCCAAGACTTGCAGTGACCCAGTGGGGTAGGTGAGGAGGCTTCCTGCAGAATCCCTGCAGTTGGTCATAAGGATGGGCAGGTTGCCAAGTGCCAGATTTTGTTCATGCGACTGCGCAGTGATGGAACTTCAGGCACGATCATAAATTCCTTCATTCAATGCTGTTGTAAATTCAAACAGTTGCTAAATGAATCATCATAAGTTGAGGACTACCTGCAAAGAAGAGACACTTTCCTGACTCGGAAACTGAAAAGTGAGGAAAAGTTATCATCTGTTAGTATCTGTTATTAAAGCTGATGTCAATAAATATAATTCTAGTCTTTCTGTGGAATATGTTTCATGATCTAAGCTACTTTGGACTGACAAAAAGAAATTTCAACTGCAATGTCTAAGTAATGGGACTTGTATTACCCTGTTACCATGCATACTCCACAAATATGTATTTATGGCACATCTATCATTGTTTGCCTCTTCTTGCCTTCGCGCAGATGACCATGAACATAAATTCTTCGTTAGAAAGACTTATTATTTATTCACTTACTCTATTTTGTTACATATATGAGATGGGTGGCTATGTAAACAAACATGAGGAAAAAAAAGCAAGGTTTTATACATTTATATGGCTGCTTATCTTAAATACATAACTCTGGGACGTTAATAATTAAAAAAATATTTTTTTCAAGCTATTAATGTCTAAAAATAATAACTTAGTCTAAACATTATTTTATACACACACATACACACCCACACATATGTGTATGTGTTTGTGTGTGTGTGTATGTATATATATATATATATATGTATATATATATATATATATATATATATATATATATATATATATATGTATATATATGTATGTATGTATGTATATGTATATATATGTATATATATATATGTATGTATGTATATGTATATGTATATATGTATATATATAAACTTTCTTTTTCTTTCTTTCACATTCATATATTTAAGGTAATTTCTATGGGACTCCTAAACCTCCAGCTGAGCCTAGTCCATTCCAACCTGATCCAGTGGACCAGGTGCTTTTTGATAACGATTTTGACCTGGAATCCCAAAGAAAAAGGACAACATCTGTCAGCAAAATGCAGAAAATGGACACTTCCCTTCCTGAAGAAGAAGAGGAAGAAGAAAAAGTAGCAATTAATGGTAATGGAGGAACAGGTCAGTGTACATTTTTACTTATTTTATAAATAAATATTAAATTAAAGCTTGTGAAAAATAGTTTAGAAATGTAATAAGTAACTTCTAACACAATTCTTACTTTGTTTATAAGAGATTTTCTCTTCTAAATATTTTGAGACTTAATATATTGAGTTTATTAAATATGAGCAGGTGCAGATATACAATACAAATGCAAGTATCTTAATAAATATTGTTTTCAGTTTTCTTAGATTAATGTACTTGAAATTTGTCCAAGGTATTGTATTCTTTCAGGGCCAAAGACACGTTTGGAATTTTGAGAGGGCACTCTTATGAAATGAATACCACAGATAGTCCTCAGCTTATGAGTAGTCACTTAGCATCTGTTCAAAGTTATAACAGAACCCCCTTCCCTACTTACAATCCAGTTTCAAAATTGTGGTCACTACAATGCCTCCACAATTATATGCTCTAACAACCGACCACAGGGATGTTGCAGCGCCCACTCCCTATTTCCCCCACCCATCCCACCCTACCCTGCCAGGTCCCTGCAGCTTTGACTTGCGCTCAACCGAGCCACTCAGTCATCCAGGAGAAGCTAAAAGCTCTATGTGAAGTTTGTGGAACCTTCTTAATCAACAGAACCCCTATAGGATTGCAATAATAGCTCCTGCTTGTAGTATAGCATGTGATTGTCATGTGAAGCTGCTTCAATAGGAAAGGAATTTTATATCACACTGGCCCTCTCTTCAAAAAACAGAAAGGTAAGTTAGATACTGCTGGGCCCTGGAGCTAGCTGATGAGGTGAAAGTGGATGGGTGGGAAGCAGTCTGAAGCTTGTAAGCGGCAACAGTCCTGTGCTCACTGGTAGCTTCTTTGAATGGCTTTCAGCTCTCCTGTTTGGCTGAGTTGGAAGCAGGCTGAGGCCTACAAGTTGCAATAGCCCAGAGCATGCCAATAGATTCTATAGCTGACCCTAGGCTCCCTTGGGTGGCCGAATGGCTGGGTAAGAAGCAAGCTGAGGCCTGTGGGGACCCAGTTTTTTTGGGGGGAATAGCAGGTCCAAGGTCTGCAGAGACCCTGAGGGGCAGGAAGCAACGCATGGGGCACCTTGGGTGTGGGAGGCCTTGGGAGGCGCAGGGCAGTTGAGCCAGGATCTCCATTAGGCCTCCTAGGGTCTCCCAACCCTTGCTACACTTAACAACCAGCAAGGTTATTGGACAAATTCCATTATGTTTCTAACTCAATGTCTACCCCTATACATACTCGCTTAAGGTTGCTATAATGGGTATTTTTAATTAAAAAAAGAAAACATCCATTTCTCAAATGATGACAACTGTTTTCAAAATTCTTTCTAACATTTCAGTGGAATCTTTATAGGAACCAAAGATATTTTTATAAATAAACTAGCTGATAACCTGGCATTGCCCAGTATTTCTTCATCCCAATCCTGAAATTGCTCGAGGCATTCCAGAATTATGCTGGAACACACACACACACACACACACACACACACACACACCTCACCTCTAAGGGTGCTAGGGGTATCTTACCCCCACAGTATTTGTTTCCAGATACTGTAGTAAATCATCTATCAGGTTTGGTTGAAATTGTTTGCGCCATTCCAGACTTATGCTGGAACACACACGCACGCACGCGCACACACCAGGGGGCCATTGTAGGGGCCTTTCTTTCCCCTACTCCCATGCCCATCATCCCTGCCCTCTTCCTTCTCCCTCTCATGCACTCCTCTTTCCCGCCCTGTCTACGATCCTGGCACTTTGCCCCAACTCCACCAAGGGGCCTTTCTGCCAAGGGAAGGGAACATCAGGTGCTTCCCCATTGGTCCACTGGAGGGTGAACGTCACATCTGGCTTTCCAGAGGAAGCTGTGAAGGAATTGACATCACAAACAATTGCTGCTCTGGGACGCCACACTCCTCCTTAATGGCCTAGACATTCCAGAGTGATGCTGGAACACACACACAAAGACAGACACACACACACACACACACACCAGGGTATCTTACCCCCCCTCCCCCAGTACTTGCTTCCAGAGGGTAAGTCATCTGTGTACCAAGTTTGGTTGAAATTGCGTGAGGCGTTCCAGAGTAATGCTGAAACATACATACATACGCACAGCCTTTTTTAGACAGACAGACAGACAGACAGAAGATTGGTTGCTAAAAACTGAAAAATTATTTTGCAGAATGTCCGTGGTTTGTTTTTTAATTAAATAGAAAAGGTAGAACAGGGGACCTAATTGGTACATAGAAAATCTCTAGGTGCAAATTATGCTGTTTAACTCTGTTCATAGGGAATTTGTGACATATTCAGTTTATCTTTGTGTAAAGCAGAATTAAAAATAAGTTGGATATTATATACATGTTTTATATACTTCTATTTTTTTAAAAAAACTGAATAAACAAACTCAATAAATAAAACAAATGAATTATTTTCTTTAAACAATTGCAGAATTCAAAGAGCGACATTTGGACTCTTCTGATTGGATGAAAACTGTTCCTAGTTATAGTCAAACAAATAGTTCTCTGGATTTCAAAAATTATTTATCGAGGGAAGAAAACTTAGAGCCTCTGCCCAAGAACTGGGAGATGGCCTACACAGATACCGGGATGATCTATTTCATTGAGTGAGTAGACGCTGATATTATATGCATTTAGAATTATCAAATCAATGTGATTGTTAGTACACTTAAAGATGTTTCAGCTGATTAATTTCTGCTAACATGTTAACAAATACCTATCCATATTCCATTGGAAAGATTTATTTGGGGGAAAAAATCTCTATCAAGGAAAACATTTTCTTCCAAAGAAGCTGTATTTTTCAAAATCAAAGTTCTCTGTAGACTGCTCAGATAAGTGCAGTGTAATTGTATGGAATACATTTTTTTGTAAAAGGCAAATCTAGAAGTCTGTAAACATATTTCAAGTAAATCATTGTAAAATATTGTAAAAGTTTTCATATAATTGTTTATATTTCTAAATAACATAGTTTTAATACAGGACAATTAATGTGACAATTCTGAGAACTAAATGTCTCAAATAATGAATCAACTGTTTATTTTATAATTATGCTATGAACCGGATAATCTAACAACCTAAAAAAATGGGATAATTTTTATTTTTAGTTTGGATAATTTCTACTTTTATGTATATTTTTAAAAGCAAGCTGAATAGAATATGATTTTAGGCTTACTATAAATAGTTAGAAGGGACATGTGTGTTTTCATTTCATTACTCTGTTTCTTTTCTGGTAAAATACACAGACACCTACACAAATCATGAATATATCATTCATTGAATGCTAAACCATTATCAGTATTTTCTGACAACTTTAACCTAAATTAACCCCATTTAAAACAAATCTGTTGTTTTGTAGAAAACTAAGTCAACTGTGACTATGAACATACCTCTAAAACAGATTTTGGCTGTTTAACAAGTTTTTCTCTCATATAAATCTGTCATTTTAAAAACAGAATATGATTCAAGCATCCTTCAGAATTTTGAAGCACAGTTCATCTCTGGTTATTTTTATCAAAAATCAGAAGTTATTTCAAATAATTATGAATTATTTACAAATTACAAATAATTCAACATAGCCAGAGTTCCATTTTGAAATATTTAATAAAAGTGAAATTACATGCTTAGAAAATTTTCTTCATTTATGCCAGTCATCACATATAGCTGTGCTTTGAAAAAAAAAAGGTCACGTATGCATGTCTCCATGTAGCTATCTCTCTCTCTCCCTCTCCCTCTCTCTCCTTCTCTCCCTCCCTTTCTTTCCCTCCCCCCTCCCATACACACACACATACATACAGCGCCAGTGTCTGAAGATAAGCTGCAACATGTTTCTGTAATGAAGGGAACTTTTTATTACTATTTTCTAATTAATTAATTTCTGATTCTACAGCCACAATACGAAAACTACCACCTGGCTGGATCCTCGTCTGTGTAAAAAGGCCAAAGCCCCTGAAGACTGTGAAGATGGAGGTAAGAAGCTGGTAACCCTAACCCTAAACCCTGTTACGTAGGGTTTACTTCATATTTATTGAATTGTTGGGAAAAAGCTTTCCTGGTGTAATACTAAGTGTACTAATCAGTTGCATAATGCTTCTGCATTATAGTATCTGATTCACATACATTTATCACATCCTTGTACTCTGATCAATTCTTTCCATAGCAAGGATGCTCATAACCCATTTTATATTTCAAGATCAGCCTGCAGCTGGAGCACCCTGAAGATGCCTCCCAGTGCTCTGTTCCAGAAATGGTGGTTCCCTAATTATTCCATTTTAAGACCTTCCATCTTGGCAGTCTATATTACATGACACCAAACTCTTCAGGATTTTTAAAAAAATTTCCATAGCATCAGTATGCACATTTGGGTTGGTCATTATTTTGTTTTATTGAATTATTTTGTTCCTTAAATTCAGAATAACTTGTCCTCCTAGTTCAGGCATTCCAAAATGCAGGGACTGCAACTGAAAAATAAACAAACCATTGCCTGTTATTTCCCTCCCCACTTCTACTTCTCAGAAGCACAGAACCATCAATAGATATTGATGGGGTGTGAATATTGGGTGAGCCGTGGGTGGCTCAGGCTGTAAGACAGCCTGTTATTAAACACAGCTGCTTGCAATTACTGCAGGCTCGAGTCCCACCAGGCCCAAGGTTGTCTCAGCCTTCCATCCTTTATAAGGTAGGTAAAATGAGGACCCAGATTGTTGGGGGGGCAATAAGTTGACTTTGTATATAAATATACAAATAGGATGAGACTATGCCTTACACAATGTAAGCCGCCCTGAGTCTTCGGAAAAGGGCGGGGTATAAATGTAAACAAAAAAAAAATTGTAGTATTTGGGTAATGCAGTGAATTGTACTTGGATAATTACTGGCAACCCAAAAAGAAATGCTATGTGGTTGTGGCACAAAGAGTCATTAACTTGTAGGCTGCTGCATTTTGAACCAATAGGAGTTTCTAGATGTTTTGAGAGACAACTGTAACTAGAGTGTAACTGCAGTAACCCAATTGGGTATAGATAAGAGCATGCCAACCCTTCTTGCTTCCCAGAACTGCAATTTTTCTCATTCTCTTTTATCTGCTCCCATCCCCTAAAAAAGTTCAGGCTGGCAGTATTCAACAGAGTAGCATTAGCAAACTTATGTTGTCTCACCTCAAACTCAAACATATAGATTTTTAAGTAGCAGGGGAGAGACTCCATGGCACAGTGCTCACATTTCCTCTCCCACTGGCTTTTTACTGATGAATTATATGCCCTCAGTTGGGGTTGACTCTTAGTGACCACATAGACAGATTTTTTGTAGGAGTATCTGTCTCCAATTGGTCCTTCTGCTCTTCCAACAGTACACACATCACTACTGCAATTAATTATTTCCATCTTGCTGCTGGTCATCCTCTTCTCTCTTTCCATCTTTTCCAGCATCAGAGCCTTCTCCATAGGCTTCACATAATGTATCCAAAGAAGGATAATTTGAGCCTGTCATTTATGCCTCAAGTGAGAAATCTGTTAATTCTGTCAAAGCATTAATATTCTTTCTATGCCCCTATGCTTTCAATGCTTCTGTGCATTCTATGCTACTTCTTCAAAGTACAACATTCCAGAGAATGTCACAGAGAAAGCATTGTCTGCATGATTTTGATTTTTGTAAATAGAAACACATCACAGCATCTAAATATATTTTCCAAGAGTTTTATGACTACTTTAGCATGTCTTAATTTCAGATTCTTTTACTGCTGACTGTTGACCCTAAAATATAGGATATGGGAATCGTGCTGTAGAATTTAGAGTCAACCTTAGATCTGGCCCATGGGGCTGCCCTGGAAGTAGGGAAGAATCAGCCTGCAGTGCCTCTGCCAGCAAAAATGGAGCTCAGGGGGGCGTGTGCGGTCCCCCTGAGATCCATTTTCACTGGCAGAGGGCTGCAGGAGGCCGTCATGGTCAAAAACGGGGCCCAAAGGGCCATGCGCACACCCCGAGTTCCGTCTTCGCTGGAAGAGGACTGCAGGAGGCCATCGCGGCTGAAAATGGGGCCCAGGGAGTTGCATGTGCTCCCCGCCCTCCGTTTTCACTGGCAGAGGGCTAGCAAAACAACAAAAGAAGAAATGTTTCTCCTTTTGCATTGAGCATCCAATAGGGGACAGGAAAGGAGAAAGGGAAAGAGGAAGAAAAAGATGGGAAGATGGGAAGAGAGCAAGGAAGAAAAAAGAAGGAAAGACAGGAAGGAGAATGAAAAGGGAAACGAAAAGAAAAAGGAAGGAAGGAAGGAAGGAAGGAAGGAAGATCTTGCCTTAGCACTTGCCCACCAGCAGGCCTGCTGCCCTTTCACCATCCCATTGTCCCCTCCTCCTGACCTCCCCTGGTGGTCTCCCATTCTATCGCTGAGGATGCTTTGGTTACAAAGTGGAGTCTCCTTGTGTGGAGAGGGAGTGGGCCTCCCTCTGAGTGCCAAATCCTTGGTCTCCCTCTCTGGTCTCGCCTTCCTCCATTGGAGACAATGGATCCCCCCCAGGCCAACCTGGGCCACCACAGGTGCCCCAGACATGAGTGATATCAAGCTGACCACACACATGCCATCCCCCCAGGTCAACCACATTCATGGTGTGCTCCTCAATGAAATCGAGTTTGACACCTGTTTTAGAATAACAAAAAAACTAAAAAAAATGCAATAGTTCATTGAAATTTCTTATTTGCTGCTTAATAATTAAACTAATTATTACAATTATTATTAAATTTATTAAAAAGTAATAATTTAATTAAGATTAAACTAGTATGATATATATTTATATTTTAATCACGAGTCCGTACATGTGAAATCATTATATGATTTTTTAAAAAAATACTATTATATAATTTTCTGAATCCAGAGTGATTCTTCAACTCATAGAAGTGTTCTATGCAGTGAACATTTGCTGTTATAAAAGATTATGCAAAACGTATTATTTTTGGCTTTGAAAGATACACAAATAAATGAATTAATTATGCAGTCCTTTTTTCCGCAATATGTATTGAGGCAGATAAGAAACAACTTAGATTTAAGATGAGCCTTATTTCCATACAGTTTTTAAACTTTATATCTGTCTACTTGAAATTCAGTTGGGTTTTGGATGTTGGGTTTGGATTGGTTTATTTGTTTGTTTTAAATAATGTGCAGTTGAATGAGGTGTAAATGAAGAACTTGGTTTAAATGGCTAAACCTATATTTTTATTGATATGTGATCCAGTGGTGAAATCGGAACTGGTTTACTACCAGTTTGGTGGCCGCACACACGCGCTGCATGCCAAAAGCATGCTGCGTGCGCGTATGCGCAGTGTGCACCAAATGCAAGGTGCGCAATGCGCACCAAAAGGAGGCTTGGGAAGATAAGTAGAACTGCGCCGGGGATGATCAGCTGTGCCATGCCATCATGGGAACCTTTTAAAAAACTTTTTAAAGCATTTTTTTTACTACCGGCTCGGTCAAATAGGTAGTAAAAAAAGCTTTAAAAAAGTTTTTTAAAAGAAGGTTCCGACGATTGTGTGTGATCACAGCTGTGATCATTGGAGCCTTTTTTTTACTTTTTAAAAGCATCTATTTACTACCTATTCACCGGAACCGGTAGTAAAAAAATGCTAATTTTTTTTTAAAAAAGTTCCAATGATCACCCGTTGCTCAGCTGATTGTCGAAACTTTTTTTTTTACATGTTCTACTACCGGTTCGGCAAATCAATAGCATTTTTTACTACTAGTTCAGGCGAAGTGGCCCAAACCGGTAGCATTTTACCCCTGATGGGATCTAATATAAGCATTCTTTGAAGCATCAATAACATCAAGCATGTCTGCAGTATTTTGCTGCTTTCATCAAAATGACAAAAGCAGAACCAGATTGCAGACTCCACCATTTCTACATCTGCAGTTCTTCATAACAGTACGGCTTTCGTCATCCTTGCTGTTCCTGCCAGACCAAAGTCAAGTCGCTTAAATAAAATAACATCTAGTTATTTTTATTTTTAACATGATTCTGAAACTATAACTTTATGAAAGTATTATCTTCCTTAGTACTGGTTTGGAAAAACTCAACAAATCATACTTTATATTTTTTCTCAGAATTTTTTATGGACATATCCAAGGTTATTACCAGAAGTTAAGTATTATAATGAGATATAATAAACCTGGTAAAATGTTTGCAATGTTTTCAATATGTTTGACTGATCCATGGAAGGAATTGTCTTTGTGCAAAAAAATGAACAGCCCTAACATCATGGATTCAGGCAGTGTAAGTTTCACCATGTCATGCAAATTCCACCTTCCACAATCTTGTCTATTCTGACATTCTTGAGCAAGATGAAATTCTAAAGTGGTCTTGAAAATGGAGTTTCTTCAGCCACATGATTCTGTGTCTTTGCTGATTTTCCAACTAGGGCCACAGATGAGAAAGATGATTGAGATGGAAACAAGTGAGGGTGGTTCAATTGTTCCTGAGTGAGACTGGATTGGCACCCACCATAATCACAGCAGTGTTTTCTCCTGTGTTTTTTTTAAAACCATTATAGCAATGGGGGAAAGGTAGAAACAGGAAGTGAAACATAAGTGGTGAACTTTTAGCATTGCTGGTGCTGATTGGTAAGGCTATAACGGTCTGGCACAAGAAAAGGCCTGAGCATGGAGTTAATCAAATGATGAAGAATATTATAGTTTAAACTGTTTTGTGTTAATAAAGATATTGAGTGGATAGGGGAAGGGAAGGATAACAAAGCAATGTGACATTATTGAGTCAAGGTTTTTAAAAAAATCATGGAAATATTTTTTTAAAACTTTCCTAGAACTCTGGTTTTATAACAATCTAGTTTGAACTGTCTAAAACTGTTTTAATTTTGTTTCATTTTTGCTTGGAGAAGTGACTGTATAGATAGATCTTGACTTACAATTATAATGGGCTTACAGTCTTAAGTCGTGATGGTCATAAAGTGGGTTACCATGTGACCGGACCTGTTTTTATTATCTTTTTTGTGGCAGTTAAGTAAACATCATGATCATAAAGCAAATGCTACAGTTGTAAAGTGAATGCTGGAATTGTTATCTGAACCCATTGTTTGCTATTGGATGTTTTTACTAAAAAGTGGAAACAAACATTATAAATTGAAGTTATATGATCACAGGCAACTGCAGATGTGCCAGTTGATGGGTACCTGAAATGCCATCACAGATGCTATCACATAACACTGGTCTGTGACAATAATTAAAGATTGGTTGAAAAGCTTGACACTGCCAGGTCAATCAAAGACAACTGAATTAATATTTAAGCTGACTTGTTTCTGAACCAGAGTTTAGTTCAGTGAACATTGTTTCTGTTTTTGATTTAGTTGGTTTCCATGTCACCCACATTTAATACTTGTTTGGAATTTTACAGTTATTTTTATATTTGTAAATTTGTAGTACCTTGTCCCATATCCCATGATATAAGTGGGATAAAAAACGAAATAAACTCATCAGTTTTTCTCTTCTAATTACAGAGCTTCCTTATGGCTGGGAAAAAATAGAAGACCCTCAGTATGGAACATACTATGTTGAGTAAGGTTTTTTGCCTAATTGTTGAAAGTCCAGATTAATTGAATAACCAAATCCCTCCCTCCCTTCCACTTCTTAACTGCCCATCACTCTCATAGAGTCGCTCTGATACATATTTGTTCAGTACACAGTATAGCAGTAGGATAGCAGTAGTTTTATTATAAAGCATGACTAGTTAGCTAATATTTTCTTCCTTATCAGGAAATTTAATTAGTAGATCTACTTATCCTTTAGAAGAATAAAAAACAATTTATTAGCTTTCTGCTGTAAATGGATTATATGAATTTAAAAAAGGGAATTAAATAAAATATTTTTAGTAACAGCATTTATTAACGCTGTCTGTTACAGGGAGTGATATTCACTTAATGACCGTGTGATTCATTTAATAACCATGATCCTCTTTACGATCATGGCAAAACATTGTAAAATTAGTGACTTGAGTTAATGGCTGCATCACTTAGAAATAGAGTTCCAGTCCCAATTATGACTACTTGGATAAGAGCAATACTGGAAAACTGAGTAGCATTTAAATAAAATGATAAAGTGCCCACTACTTTCTAATGACACATTTTCTTTGCAATATAGTAATTTCATTTGAACATTATTAATAATTTTATTATTAAAGGGATTTGGGAATATCTCAAAAATATATTAAATTTTTTTACAATTTTATCAAAGTTTTACTTACTTTTTTAAATAAGATTTTGGGTCTTGACAGTTTTTTTATTCCTCTGAATATGTGGAATGTTTCAATTTGGAGCAAATTATTTTCTTAGACCAAGTAAATATCCACAGTATAGTTTTATTACTATTATTTTCTTTTTAAACATTGTGAATCACCAAAGTAAGATACAGCAAGATAACTAAGTAATTTAGAAATAACAAAATAGATGACTGATAACTCTAACAAAACATTTGTACTTTTATTTGGTTTATCAATCTGTGTTCTTGGTTATTGTTTGTAGTCCCACCCAAAAGTGTGATAGACTTAAGAAAAAAATATTTTCTTACTTTTTAAATTAAACTGGATCCAAAAATTTTCTTATCCCCCATATAAAAAAATAATGATTTAAGACCCAATCTTTACAACTGATTATCAGATAATTATTCTCGTGACCTTTTATTATCTATATCAACATATTAAACAATAGGTAGCACTTGTTATTTCTCCCTTTTCCTAAATTAAGGTTGAATTTAGATTTTGTCCTAAATTCATTTGCTTATTTGAATTCAAATTTCAGTTGATCATTAGAAACAATCTGATTTTTTGTATTCACTTGATTCTTTGGATTCAAATGAAAGTATGCTACTAGATTTTGGAAAACAGTCTGGGTTTTTCAGATTAGTTATGCAAGTATTAAAGTTTTGGGAGCTTAGCAATTACTGAAATGAAGTTCTTTTGGATTTTTGGTAAGAACCTCTTCCTCTTGGAAAGTTGAGACAATGGACAGCAATATCCAATAATGCAGAAAAAAGGGACCTTTTTCTGTAAATATTCTGTAATTCCATTTGCACTACTATTTTGTGTACTTTGCAGTCACATCAACCAGAAAACTCAATTTGAAAACCCAGTTTTGGAAGCCAAACGGAAAAAACAGCTAGGACAGACTGATGGAGGCTTGTCAAATCCAGGTGCGGTTTTCAGTGGCTACTGTTAAAACATGAAATATATTTGTTAAGAATATATACAGTCATCATAATCACCATGTCTCTTTGTGCTAGCTTTCTGTAAACAATTAGCTAATATTTGTACTGTTATAAACATGAATCTGAAATAATTCCTGACATTTATATTTTTAAGATTTTAAAATATTGTTTTCTATGCCAACTTCATAACATAAATAATTTTTCATACTAAGTAGTATAATAGTATTTAAAAAATGGAAAAGTATAAAAAAAGTTTTTTAGATTTTTTTTCATAATTAATCAGATAAGCAAAATATACCAACTAAGTATCTTTAAAGTGTGAAAGAAGTGAGAACATATTACTTTTAATGATGAAGATGGATGGATGCATGCATGGAAAAAAGGAAGACTTTGATATGGCTCAGCATTTGGTATTTATAAAGAGTTATTTAACAGAACAGAATAGTATAAACCTATCCATGTTTTATAATGCTAGTCTGTGCATCCAGAAAGTTTTTATCTAACATTTCAAAATAGTTTATCACTACAATATTAATTGCCTTATTCTGCATTCCAGTTTTTGAATAGACATGCCTAAAAGCATTTTTTTTCTGTGCAGAGCAAGCAAAACCTTTCTTTACTCGAGATCCATCACAATTGATAGGGACACTAATACGAACATCACTGAAGAAAAGTACTATGGGATTTGGATTCACAATAATTGGCGGAGACAGACCAGATGAATTTCTACAGGTGAAGAATGTGTTAAAGGATGGACCTGCTGCACAAGATGGCAAAATTTCATCAGGTAAATGAGGTTTTACAATTTATAGTGTAGTTGGATCACAAAAGAGTTTGGTATTTTAGATATTCAGGAACAATCATTTTTTCTTTCCCAATTAAAATTCATTTATTTATTACTAAAATTTCTATGGACCGCCCTTCTTAAGCTCATAGCTCTGGACAACTAGCAATATAGAAATATAAAAATACAATGAAAGAACACCTATTATAAATACAAAATGCAAAAGTTAAGGTTTCTCATAGAGCATATAGATGATACTTCATTTGTGCCATCAGATGACCTTACCCAGTGCCTTGTGTAGGTGTTAAATAAGAGTGTAGAGAGCGTTAAAGCCTGGTGCATGCCATTTAGCAGAGATCTCGGTGCATCATAGGGCAACAATTTTTCAATCAAAGTACTTCAAATGGGCTTACAGAATACATCAAAATCTGAGAGCCATGACACTTATGGAATTGAAATTTGGCTAATTTTATAAAACATTTTATAATATAAAAATGAGCATAAGACGTATTATGAGATCATACAAAATGTCACAAAACATTTCCTGAAAAATTTTAAGAACTTTTCAAGTACATTAAAAGTTCTGCCATTGCTGAAAGCATTGAGGAATCTGGTAAGAAAATATCTCTGAAACGATGACCGGGGTGGGGGGGTCATGGGTTGTATAGTCTAGCAATATAATTGAATAAAAAAGTCATATATAATTTAGATTTTAATATATTAGCACAAGTCTTATCCTAACATTTTGTTTTTTACTTAGGAAGTACATAAACAATCCCCAAATCCAATGAAAATGAGTATTTAGATGTCAGTTCTTAACAGATTAACTAATTAAGTTCAAGGCAAAATTCAGGGGAAATGGTAAAATCAGATACAATATCTGATCATTATTGTTCTAAATTTTGACTGGGAGATGCCCAAAATTTGTTGTAAGATGGGTGGCTATATAAATATTTTAAATAAATAAATAAATGTTAATAATTCTCCACAATGAGGTTACTAAGATTATTTTAATATATGTAAATATATTTATGTTAATACTTTATTCATTTTTAATAGGTGATGTCATTGTAGATATAAATGGTACATGTGTCCTTGGCCATACCCATGCTGATGTTGTCCAGATGTTTCAATTCGTTCCCGTCAATCAGTATGTGAATATGACATTGTGTCGTGGATATCCTCTGCCTGATGAAAGTGAAGATCCTGTTGTAGATATTGTTACAGCCACTCCTGTCTTAAATGGCCAGCCAGTTACAAAAGGAGATACCTGTATACTCAGTCAGGATTTAATCCCAGGAACAGTGGTTTTGGATCACAATAGTAAAACTGGACATATATTAGTCAATGGACGCCTGAATGGTCCTTCAGCAATAGACTTTGGAGAAGAAAGGGCTACAGGGTCTTCTTCAGGATGTTCTCAAACAGAAATGGTCACAATTCCTCTGATCAAGGGACCTAAAGGTTTTGGATTTGCAATAGCAGATAGTCCTGCAGGACAAAAGGTGAAGATGATTTTAGACAGCCAGTGGTGTCATGGACTTCAGAAAGGGGATGTAATTAAAGAGATTTATCATCAGAATGTACAGAATTTAACACACATCCAGGTAGTAGAAGTTCTGAAGCAGTTCCCAGTTGGAGCAGAGGTGCCACTGCTTATCCTAAGAGGAGGTATGTAAATGAATTTGCTATAACTTAAAATGCCTTTGTTGCTTTCAAACACAATGTAGTACTTCTATCTAGTGACATTGACAACAAAACACAATGATGCCAGAATGATGGCATATGCACAGTGATAGAATCATGCAAATTCTGTTATTACTTTTTTTTGCATCAGGACATCTGATGCAAATATGTATTTGTGGCATTTTGGAATTATGACAAAATGCACATATGATACTGTGGTTGCCCATATTGCTATTCTTAAGTTTGTATTTCTACATCCATGGTAAAATAAATAATGTAAAAAGCATCTTCCCATCTCTTTTCTATGAATCTCTAAGAAGATGCAGTGAGTGTTTCAAGTCAAGTATCTATACATTTCTCCAAAGGCAAAATTCTTTCCCATTTATATCTGATTGGCAAGATTTTCATAGGAACATAAATATGTAAAAGTTGTATACCTGAGTGGTGCCATGTAAAGACCTCACTTGTAGTTTGTTGATTGTCTCTTTGTTTGTCTTAGTCCAATGTCTTTTTATGTATATGGCTTTTTATTGTTATTTTGACTTCTTAATCTCATGTCAGTAAGGGTCAGTTAACCAATGTAAAATATCATATAAGCTTGTTTTCCTTTATGGGCTTGATATTAATACTGACTTTATTACATAGAGTTATATACAGTTATATTTGTGATAATTGTATTTTGAATTGGCAATAGATACTATTAGCAAAGTTCATTCAATACAAATTGATTATTGCTGACATGGCTAAATTGTACAAATCTACTGCCAATCATTGCTGGGTCTATATGTTGTTGAGGATAATGTAGAAGTGTAATGGTAGAAAGTATTTGGTTTTTATTCAATAAGTCACTTTCATGCATTTTTTAAAATACATTTTGGTTTTTAGTTATCATTGAGCATTCTAATTGTACTAAAACTGTGAACTTCTCATGTAATGTAGTACAGTAGCTGTTATACTCCCCATTTATGATCTATTGATCTAATTAAAATATAACAATGAATTGCAAAATGCCATGTTATTGATATTTTTATGTTGGTGATAAACTGATTCTTCTCATTGTCCTTCGGAAAATATGGAAGTTTGCCATTAATTGCAAATAATCTCTTGATGCGGATAAATTCATCTTTAAATATTTAGGAAATTGGTAGAATGGTAATGGGCCAATGCAAAATAGTGCCGGTGACATCTTAAAATTAAAAGTAATGTTTTAAATATTGGACTGGGGGGGTATGAGTTGGGTTTGCACGGGAATATATGTGAGTGTGTATATGTGTGCAAAAATTGCTGTCCCTTCAAGTGCCATTAAGACATGTTATCACAGATTTATGAGGGAAATCTACATTGCCAGGTGAGTCCCCTTGCTTAGAATTTTAGTTTGGTACTGAGAATGGTGGACAATTCATAAATCCTTTTAACCTAGTCACAATGAGGGTTTTTTCATAATAGAATAATTAGCACAGATTTTTATGATTATAATATATTTTTTAAAAAAGCAGCCTCAGGACATATTATACATGAATGAATGTACAAGGGCAGATAACATGGTAACCTATTTAGTATTTATTCACCAAACCTTTTCAAGGCACATAATCTAACATTGAAATTCCCTTTTCAGATTGTGGCATTGAAAATAGCAAGAGTAATTTTTAAATACTGGTTTGACTTAGTCATTATGTTTACATTAGTTCCCTCCCATTTATTGTGTAATGTGCAAAGGTTATGTGGGAAAAAGGATTGTGCAGTTATAATGTTTAGTAAGAAACAGAGGTCCTTCTCATGGCTTAAAAGGACTATTATTGTTGCTTACCAGTTGAAAAACTTTGGATGTAATATTTGCAGTAAATATATTTTTGGTTCTTGTTTCCAAGAAACTTGAATTCTTGATAAGCTGCCAAGTGAATATGTTGATAGCTAGCCAAGACTATCAGATTATAAAAGTCTAACTCTTTTGTTATGATATGCAGTATAGCTTTGTGTAGTGCTATGGATGTGAAGAAAAAGGTCCTTCTGTATATATATGGGTGCAGATGTAACAATTATTGGCATGATCCTGGGAAAAAAGCCACTGTTTTAAAAATATGGTGACTTATTGAAAGTCTACATGTGCTCCAAAGGTGCTGTATCCTTCTGAATGCAAATCACTGCATAGCCTTAACACATAGAACAGGAATATTCTGATTGATTATATCAATATTTATTTTTTTGTTTTAGGACCTTCCTCACCTACAAAAACTCCCAGTATTGATAATGTGAGTATTAATAAAAGTTTTTGCAACTTGTATCTGTGGAAAAATTGTAGAAGGTTTTGTTGAATCATTTTATTAGGACTTTCTTGACATTCTTTTCTAAACATAGATTGTTTTAAACGGTATGGCAGTTATGAGAGGATGTTAAGGAAAAACAACTATGACTTCCACATTTCGTGGTGTAAAACTTTTGTAAATATTCATTCAATAATTGCAAATTTGCTACTGGGTTTGTTGAGTTTTAGATGAAGTAACATTTTCCACTTCTAAAGTAATCCCGTAATATTCAGTCTTTTTAACTGGTTTGCAAAAAACTTTGTTCTTCATTTGTTCATCTTCTGAGGTCAAAGTTGTGAGCAGAAGTTTTATTTATTGACTGTATTGACAATAAATTTTATTAAGAGGCATGGTAGTGCAGTGGTTGGAATGCAGTATTACATTCTAATTCTGCTGACTGCCAGAGGTTCGATCCTCACTGGCTCAAGGTTGGCTCAGCCTTCCATTCTTCCGAGGTTGGTAAAATAAGGACCCAGCTTGTTGGGGGCAATATGCTGACTCTGTATACCGCTTAGAGAAGACCGTAAGGCACTGTGAAGCGATATATAAATCTAAGTGCTATTGCTATTGATACTAAAAGACATCACATTAAAGGAAAATCTGAACTGATTAGTTGTAATGAATGAAATGCTTTTCTACAAAGTTTATGAAAATAATGACTCTTTGCTCTTTTAATATTCTTTGGTAAGAGAAATGAAAAAAGTACAACACAAGAATGAATTAGAGGGTGCATGTCAGGAAGCATGTTCCAAGAAAGCTGTGTCATAAAGGAGCAAAGCTTAAGGTAGCTGAATTGTGGTCAAAACATTTGTTCTCAAGATTAGTTATCAGTCATGGGATTAAGGTGTGAGGGAGATAAACACAAAATGCACTATTAAAATATGAATTTGCATTCTAAGATAGCTATACAATGAAAAATCCTGTTTTTCCAGCGTGAGTTCTTTTATTTAAGTCTCAAACTATTCGATGGTGTATCTTCCTAAATCAGGGGTCCCCAATCCCTAGGGAGCCTACTATAGGCCTTGAACCTTTCCTTACCAGGCTGCAGAAATGGTAGGCGAGCACATGAACGTGCACATCCCCACTCGCACAAGCAGTAGGCGAGCTCATGCGCATATACTCCATTTGCATGAGCAGCTGGCACAAATGGAGTTGCCCATGCGCAGGCTTGCCCTTCATGTGCACAGAACCCTCCCCTCTTCACCCCTCACCTACCAGTCCGCAAAGCCGAAAAGATTGGGAAACTCTGCCCTAAATGATAAATAAATTTGTTTGAAGCCACTTCCATCAATTAAGCTAACAATTATATTAAAACTAAGACTAGGCAACAAATAATTACATTTAATAATTAAAGTTTAATTTGTGTATGAAATAAAAGCACAAAAAGCTTGTAATTTCAATGACAGTATTTTTATAAAGATTTTCAGTTTGTAAAGAAATCAAACCTGAAAAGAACATTTTTAGATGAGAAAGACGAGCTTGTTTGGTTTTATGTTAATCTTGAAATCTAGATTTTCTATTTGAAACAGCTAGTCCCATTTCTCATCCTCTGTTTATTTTGGATCAGTGTTGTTCTTTATATAGCAGCAGTTACAGAAAATCCTGACTTTGTTGTCAGGTTCTTTAAACAGAATAGGAAGAAATTTTGAAAGTGATTTGGCTTTGAGTGAACATGCCATGAGGTTTCCACATGCAAACCTGGAGTCCAAGCTCATTCGAGGTTTTGGACCAATCAGCTGCTTGGTGCTCCAGATAGAGCAAAAGTGAGTACTTCCAGCAGTTCAGATTTGCAGGTATAAGCAATCAAATCACATTCCTGGTTTGCTTTGGAATGCTCATTTGACCAGGCAGTGTAGGAATAAATTCTGATAGCGATCCAGCTATGCAATTGCCAGCCATTAATATTTCAAACTTTCCTCTTTGCTGTGCCGCATCTACCAAAGGAGGGAGTTCTGACACTATTAGTGCTTTAAAGCTTAATATTAAAAATATTAAATTATTAAATCAATGATGACATGATGATCACATCGTATATTGCACTGAATATCAGCCAAGATATTATCAATTGAAAGTTCCAGTTTCAAGACAGAGCTATGGTGAGTCTTTTGCAGTAGTCAAGACTACATGTAAATATATAACCTACGCTTGAATACTTGCTGCCAAATTTAACAAGCTTAAGAAGGGCTATAGTTGGCATTTTAGATATAGTGGTACAAAAGCATTTTTTATCACAGCTGTCACATGCAAATCTGTTAATTGCTGAAAATCAGGGAACGTTCCCAGATAGCATACTTAATCTTTCAGAGGGAATTCAGCCTGTCCAATGTAGCAGCCTAAATCTCAGTTACCCATTATAGGTGCTATATAACATGTTTTCATTTTATTTTAATTTGTTCTTCCTCATCCAGCCCATTGTCAATTTTTGGTAACATTTAACAGTACAGGTTGCCTTCCTAGAGTTTAAAGTTTAAAGCTTGATTTAGCCACCCATGTATAGGCATTACTGCATACTTATACTGCAAAGGGATTGGTAGATAAGTATAATATACAGATGGCTGCAGACGGGTACACATCCCTGCAGATGTGTATATATCCCAAATCCCAACTGCATATTGTGTGGAGGTGTATGTCTTGCATGCTGATTGATTGATCCAACTTCCTGTTGCAAGGCCAGTGGTTTGAATGCCTCATAGCCAGAACGTTAACATTAGCAGACATAAAGATGCAACAGCTATGCAACTGTCTCTGAATGACAGACACATATGTTCCCTGAGGTGAATTAACAGAAAATTCTAATCTAGGCTTAATTGTAGGGAGCAATTAGAGGGGGTATCATTCCTGTAATAATGAGACTCCAAATCATTAGATAACATACATACATAGGCAGTGTTTTCATATAAATGTTGAACATTATGGAGGAAAAGATAGAAGCTGACAGGATATATTAGCTCAGGAGTCCTCAAACTACATCCCACCAAAGCCATTAATCCATTGCCTCCCCGACCTCCAGAGAAGGAGAGGGAGGGAGGGGGAGCGGGAGAGAGAGATAGATACCTTGTCTAGGCAGGGGTTGGAGTAAGTACATCTCACTTGTAAAGTGACACTGGTTATCGTCCTTAGCCCCAGACAAGTACTTTTAAGGCCAGTTCAACAAGCCAAAAAGGGCAGTCTTTGACTAACCTGGTCTGCATCTCTCAAGATGTATACATTAGAAGGCTCTAAAATAACAAGATAAATTATGGTGATTTCTGTATTTCACAGACTAAGATTTCAATAATATTAGCAATTTACGAGAAAGAAGACACACCAAATGATCCATATCCATCCGTTTCCTGGGTCTTACCATTTAAACTAGTCATCTGCCAGCATTAGTGATTAGCCCTAGTCACCAGACTAAAACTCACGACTCACTGTTATTTATCTAGGATAGGGTTTCTCAACCAGAGATTTCTTAGCCCTAGGATTCTGCGAGAGGTCACTAGAGGCTCCCTGGGAGATCATGATTTATTTTTAAAAAGCAAACACTGAACAAAACCCCAATTCCAAATCCTGGGTTGGCCCACTAGAGTATGTGGTGACCTCGGGAAGAGGCAAAGATTGCACAAAGGCATGCAAGCGGAGAGGTAAGCAAAGCTGAAACCGAGAAGTGAGCCAACCCGAGCCAAGCTGAGGAAGAATAGCAGAAAGTGTGCACATGAGAGAGTGCCTGTGCTTTCAGCCTATCTTTCTGCAGGTTCAGTGGCCGAGGTGTGTTTGTCCTGTCTCAGGAGATCTGGGACTGAGTTGATGTAGTCACCAATGACAGCAGAATCTACCCAAAAGACAGGGGAAGGAGATGGGGGAAAGGGGAAAAATCATTCTTTACTTTTAGTTGAAGAACATTGTTAATGCATATATGTGGGCCTACCCATAAAAAGAATATAAAATTTTTCCACTTCTGGTCTATATTTGAGCCTTTATATGCAGGGGTTATCCAAGGCCTGAAAAATATTCAAAGGTCCCTCCAGGCTGAAAAGGCTGTGAAAAACTGGTCTAGGACATTGGAATTAGATACTGCTCTTCCTTACTCTCTAGTCATAGCCTGTTGCAACCTAGTCATCAGAAATGGCCAACTTAGGGGCCAGAATACTGTCTACCCCAGTGGTTCTCAACCTTTATAGTGCTGCGACCCCTTTAATACAATTCCCCACGATGTGGCGACCCCCAACCGTAAAATTATTTTTGTTTTGAATTTATCACGCCTGAAGCTATATTGGCTAGCAATCTGAACTGCTTGCGATTGCCTTGAGGACGGAGGCATTAAAGCAGAGACTCCTCCCCTATTAAGTTTATCGCGCCTGAAGCCAGATTAGGCTAGCGATTGGGAGTGATTGCAGCTGGCTTGAGAGGGAGACATCAGAACAAAGATTTCTCTCTTTTTTAATTGATCACGCCTGAAGCCGAATTCGGCTAGCGATTTGAAGAGCCTGCAGCTGGCTTGTGAAGACAACCATTGGAGCGCGATTCTTCAACTCACAAGTATACTTTCCATATTTCTGATGGTCTTAGGCGACCCCTGGCAAATTGCCATTCAACCCCCAACGGGGTCCCGACCCACAGGTGGAGAACCGCTGGTCTACCCTATCCCATGCCCTTTCTCCCAGCTAGATCTCTAAAATGCACATTGGGTCAGTACTTTCTCCTGACTTTAATTTTGTATTAAATGATTGGTTAGAATTACACCTGATCATGACAGATTGCAACCTCCCTTTATATACTTGCTTGCATACAACCTCCATTACATTGCATCAGATGTCTGAAATAGAGGGAAATTATATAAAATACCAAAATAAGAGTATGGAAATATTTTGATAACAACATAAACCTAGTGTAGAATTTCTCCCCTTGTCTTGTGCATAATTATGAATTCTATACATTGGTATATCCTGTTATTTAATTACAGTAGATGTATACTATTTGGAAATAATTCATCTGTGTATAATTACGTTTTTCGGAAACAAATCTGTTGGAAGTTTATGACATAAGAGATTGAGATATCTTCTCAGAAATACATTTCATCATATCCTGCCACAATGTTGCTATTGTTAGATTGGATGAGTTAATTATTCAGTAGTTTCAATGGAGACTATAAGAAAATGAAAGATGCAATACTAGAACATTTCAGGAGAAATTCAGGAAATGTTCCAATCTCATTAAAAAAACAAAGTTTTTATTGAGGAACGTTTTGCTCATCTTTCTGTTTACTTGTTTAATACAGTTACTATTCATTGTTGCAACTTATTTTATATGAATCTTATTTATTTCAGAAAATAAATAAGCAGGAAAATTCAGGAAGCTTAGAGGCCATTGGTGAGCCTGTTCCGCATCCAATGCCTTTTCCACCTACTTCTGTGAAGTCATCTTCTCCAAAGCTTGACCCTTCTGAAGTTTATCTGAAATCTAAAATATTATTTGAAGATAAACGTGAGTACATAAACTTGAGTTACTTGCTGTCCCAGAGTTTTGTTTTGCTTTTGCTTTTTTTAAGGAAACACTTTGATTTCTGCATTGTCAATTTCATCCCTCAAAGAGGTGGCTTTTTACTAATTTTACTAATCTACAGCATTCATGTTTCCCAGCTGTAACATAGCAGTCAGTCAGAATAAATTGCTTTACACTTCTGAAATCTATTGTGATGAAAGTGATTGCTTTGAAACTATCTTCAGAGTGTTGGACATCTTCAATGTATTGTCTACAAAGGCTCAAATTGTAGATGTTTTCAGGAGATGAAATTATTCAGCTGACAATAAAACGTTTTCAGTGAAGATAGTCTTCTAAATTCTGTTAGGCTTAGAATTTATTTCTTCAATCATTCATGTTTAATCCTTCCCTGCCCTGAAATCATTTTTTCTTAGGATGTGACCCTTCCAAGAAAAGAGACAATTTGCTTTCTTTTGCTTTTTAAGTCCTTGTCCCCGCCTCTTAGGTAGGGCAAATATAGTTAGTACAAGTAGTCCTCGCTTAGCAGCTGACTCCTCCAGCAACCATTTGACATTCCGATGGTCCTGAAAAAGAACCTTAAAATTAATGCTGCATTTACAATATTCGCATTATCCTTCAATCATGTAATTGCCATTACAGTCAGTACATATTGTCTGGAGCCTGCTGTATTATTGTGCTCCTCCCACTTTCCCTATTGTGTGTCTGCTTACTCTCTTGTAATCCCTTCATCTCCAGTGACTATAAATGCAAACATTAATTCCCTTGTCTAATTATCCCAGTGTCAGATGAGCATTCCAAAGGCTGGGAGAGTGGGGAAAAGGAAATTACAGTCATGGTCACATGATTTCTGTCCTTAAGCAAATCACTTTGCTTAAGGATAGAGCTGCTGGCTCCAATAGTGGATGCTAAATTGGAACTACCTATACTGTGCTATTCTGTTTTTAGGTGTATGTAGATGGCGAAACAGAATATGTCCGATTAATAAGTACCAGTTGTGGTTGTTCTTGTTGAGAACATACTGTAATGGGAATAAATATAATGACCTTTCACATTTTGTTCCCACCACCTGAATCAGAAGCACCTTCTTGCCTTTGCTATTTTCTTTTTATACATTTCCTTGCTGGGGCTCTCTGAGCCTTTCAGTGTTGCACTATCTTCATAAAGCTATGTTGCTTTAGTAAAGCTGTGCTATCATTCTGAAGACTTTCTTCGTAAAGCTGCACTGTCTTCAGAAAGCTGTCTTGTCTTTGGAAAACGTCTTAAAGACAGTGTAGCTTTACGAAGGCAGGACTATGTTACGAAGCACAGCATTTCAAAGGTTCAGGGAATCACATGTAGAAAACGTTTGGAAGAGAAGCTGGGTCCAAAAAGGCAGCAAAGTTGCTTTTGCTTTATCTAAGGTGGATGTGTGCAAACAGTCAGTGTGGTGACCTGGGAGAGAAAGCAGCTGGGTGATTGAATGCTTTCTGGGGGTTTCATGGGGGCTGCCGCTTGGCACCAAACTGCTGCGGTGGGCTGAGGAGATGTGTTGAAGGAACCCAGAGAAGTTGGAATACTGCAGGGGCATAGCAGTCACAGATCCAAAAAGAAAGCAGCGAAGGCCGTGAGATGCTTCTGTTTTGACCACAGCATCTAGGCACAAAAGATGAAAGGTTAATGTGAAGAATTGGAGGAGGAAGCAGCTGGGCAAATGAATGCTTGTTGACAGTTGCTGGAACAACTATGGAACAGCTAAGGCCTCCTGGGAAGTGGCAAGCAGCCCTAGAGCCACATGGAGCCTGTTCTGGGGCTGTTTGAGGCAGAGTAGCCAAAGGGCAGAGATGAGAGGGAAATAGGTGGGCGTGGGAAGTTGGAGGAAAACACCTTACTGAGGCTCAGGGCTGGGAGAGAACAAGCCTGGAAGGACTTGGATTGGATTGGTACTTATTGGTCTTTAATTAATAAAAAAAGGAGCAAAACACAAAAGTAATATTAATAAAGATACATACATTGGCCAAAGAGAAGAAAGAAAAGATCATGTAAAAAACTTTAACAAATAGTGAAAGAAGTACAACAAAAATGTAATATGAATGCTCACTTAATGACCCACTATTCTTGATTAATGACCACAGTGAAGAGTCTTTGCCATCTAAATCAGTGTGTTCACATGACAACTCATTTTATGACTGCATTGACTTGTGATGCCAATCAAGGTCCAGTTGTGATTGTAAGTCAATGATTACCTGTACAATGGATCTAACAAACTATGTGTTGGTAGCTTGAAACTTCTAGAACTGAATTACTATAAAGACCAAAAAAGATCTTGTTTATTTAAAAAATTCTACCGTGTTCAAACAGGCAGAATATGTCAAACACTTGTGCTTTGCAGATGGAGTGTTAATCATTCTAACTCATGATTTAATTTTGCAGGTGTGTTAACCGTGTTATGTACAATATCTTTAGAAAGTAATTTGCTTCTAAGTGAATAACATGATTTAATTTTTGTGTATACTGTTTTTAAATGGCCAAACATAGTTCTCCCTTGTTAACACATATCTTTCCCATCCATTTTTACTAGCTCCAAACACAAAGGATTTAGATGTTTTCCTTCGAAAGCAAGAATCTGGGTTTGGTTTCCGAGTTCTTGGAGGAGATGGTCCAGATCAGTCAGTAAGTCAAATATTTATTATTTTATATTTGAATTGATTGATTACGGGCCAACAAGTCAGTGTCTATCTTAGAAATATCATAGATAGGTCTTCTCCAGAAAAGACTGCCCACGACCTGACTCTTCAGTTGATACTTCAAATAGTGCTCCATTTTTCCATTATGATTTTGCCTTTGCAGCTTAAGAATTTTCTTTTTTCTGCATGGGAACATCAGCAGCTAGATATCCTGAAGGCTTTAATCTAGCTGCATTATAAACACTATTTATACTCCAAGAGATTCTCTCCTTTTCTCAATAGCATGTTGAATGACATCCAGTCTTCTCCAGCATTATATTGTCAGCCTCTTTATCTTGTCTATCTGTGTGGTTTTCTTTATAAAATACAAGAATGCTTTCAGATTGCCTTCTCCCACACAGTATGTAATAATGAGTGAGATTGTCAATAAAGTGATATTGTGCCTCTAATATCTACCAATATTTCTGTTGCCCGAGATATGCTTTAACTGGGCAGCTGGGATGACTTTCTGAGGATACTTACTCTTGGTGTACACTCTTGGCATTAGGTCATTCTTCTCGGGAACAATCCCCACCATGATGAGGTATATAGTAGGGTTTAAACTGCCAATTTATATTACTAGTAGCATTTCAACTGCAGTTGTAGTTGATAGTATAGTTAGTCTTTGAGTTACAACAGCTATTGGGAGTGGAATTGTCATCACTAAGCAATGGGATTTTTTCACTTTATTATCACTTCATTATCACATTTTAAATTCAACTTAAATTAACAGTCTATACAGTATATTGTATTTACTGATGTCATCTGTTTACAAACAAATCACAGTTAGAAATAATTTTCTGGATTTTGGTGCACAGATTCTTGTAAAGTCTAAAACTTTGATCTATGAATTACATATTTAGTTATCTGAAATTTTATTTATCCACCTTCAGTTTAGCTTACAACTGATCACATATACTTCATTTTTAAACATAATGATATCTGAGATTCTGACTAACTCAGACATAGGTCAGACCTGTTTTCTTTATTTTGTGTTAGATATAATTATCCCATATTTCTCTAGATCTACATTGGAGCAATCATCCCACTGGGAGCAGCAGAGAAAGATGGTAGACTCCGTGCTGCTGATGAGCTTATATGCATTGATGGAATCCAAGTGAAAGGGAAATCACATAAGCAAGTTCTGGATTTAATGACAAGTGCTGCACGAAATGGACAGGTGCTACTGACTGTTCGCAGGAAAATCTACTTTGGTGGTATGTGCCATGTCTTATTAATTAAGACTGTACTGTTATATTTGGTACTATTTTGTATTATGGCAAGATTAACACAAACGTCTAGTTCCGTATTCCTGTCTGTCTGTATAGATATATATCTTTCTCCATCTACCCACCTGTCTGTCTGTCTGTCTGTCTGTCTATCTATTTATATGCTGCCAATGTCTCCTACAAGATAACTGGAATTATAGAATCATTATTTTTGTTCATATTAGCAACAGCATTAAATGGGTTAAATGAAATAAAAAATGAGATGTGATTTTACAAAATGACAATACACATGGTAACACTATACAGCTTTCAAAAGAGATATTTTGTGACACGGTGGCATAAAGTACCTGCATTATTACTTAAAAATCAACCAGTTTTGATTTTTAGGATTGGGAACATAAACCTGTTTTGTGTAGGGTTGTAGTTCTCCTTAATGATCAAGTTTCCAGTTTTGAGGGTTATCCTGGATCTAGCATTGATGCTAGATAGCTTTGTAATATCTATGGCAAGGAGGTTTTTTATCTGTTTTAGCTACCTGAAGGAGAGACACTTGTCTTTGATGACACATGTATTAATAACTTGAAATGTATCATAATATAGGCTCTTCATGTGATGGCTCTGAAAGACAATCTGGAAGTTTAAACTGTCCAGGATTCGCCAAAAAGTGAGGAGTAGAGACACTCCAAAGTATACTGATTGCTTTCCAGGCCAGGCATAATCTGATACAAACTGAGGTTAAAAAGTACAAAAGTGACTTCTCCACTGATTTTGCTTGTTAGAAGTAAAACAGGGGTGAAATGCTTCCGGTTTGGACCGGATCGCCCGATTCGGTAGCGATGGTGGCTGGTGGTTCAGAGAACCGGTAGCAAAAATCCCTGGCCCCACCCCCTATCCCTGTGAGCCGCACCATCAGCAGAGGAGTTTTTTTTACTTTTAAAAGCATTTTTTCTTCAGCCGAAAAAATGCCGTTAAAAGTAAAAAAAAGGCTTTGATGATCCCGCGGCTCAGCTGGGATCGTCAGAACCCTTTAAATTCTTTTTTTTAACAACCTCTTCAGCCAAAGAGGTTGTTTAAAGAAAGGTTTTAAAAGGCTCCTCTGGCGATCCCAGCTGAGTTGCCTCATCAACAGAACCTTAAAAAACATGTTTTCTACAAGCTGTTCAGCCAAAGAAGTTGTTAAAACAATCCTTTTAAGAGGTTCTGGGCTGCGACCAGGCAACTTCAGCTGGGATCATCAGAGGAGCCTTTTAAAACCTTTAAAGTAGGGAAAATTTTTAGGTTTCACCCCTGAGTAAAACTATAAAACACCACCAGTTAAAACATAAAAAAATAACAAAAACCTTTTGCCAATCCATGCTAATGTCCCATGCTACAATGTTGTAATGGCGAGCTGATTGCTGAGCATCCAGATTGCAATCACGTGACCTCTCGGGTTCCTAAAGCCATGGGTGTCGTTGACTTTTTTACATTCTTCCTCCTCCCACCAAAACAATTTTGCCCAGAATACTTCTACATTTCAGTCTGTATCCAGAGGAAAATGGCACCATTTTGTTGTTCTACAGCCAGACCAAATGTATATATTTCAATTCAGGAACAAACTACCCTAAAACAGCTGTTTTCTTCATGGGTTAGTTCATGTATGCACCATTTTGCACATTCGGATTTGGTTTTAAATATCAGTTCTGCTTTTTCTTTCTACTAGTAATCTTAATAGTATTTTTAAAAACTGCCTTGAACTATTATAACAGAAGAGAATCATAATTTGTCACAAAAAATAGTCCATATATAAAAATGATCACATTGAGTTAAATATGGACCACTAGCTCAAAAATGTCCATAGAAACAAACATACCCATGCTTCAATAGTTACTGCACATCACTTTCACTTGGTTTAGGGTTGATATAACTGGTTTGTAATTTACTGGGCTGGCTTTCTACAGTCCAGTAAACCACAGCTTGTATTTTAAAATACAGCTTGTATTTTAAAAAGGTTTCCACTATGGGATAAGTTCTTAGTCACTGTTCAAAATCCTTAATATGCAGGATCAAGCTGTGTAATCTGTAAATATGAGTCATTTCTTTCTTTATTATTATCCAGTAGTTGAGTTATTAAAAGGATCTGTGTGGTCATTTCTTTTATTGTAATTTTAAACAATCACTGAATGAGGGATCATTAACCAAGGACTCCCTGTAGTGGGATATTGGTATGGCTGACTAATTGTCACTAGCCTCCAATTCCTTCTCTGTGAGGAGAATAATGTGGCCTCAGAGGAACTGGGATAATTATTAAAAGCACTGTAACATACATTCTAACCAGCCACGCAGGCAAAATAAAAACTTAATGCTCCAAGGGTTTAACAGATAGACTGTTAGTTTGTTATATCTACCATGCAAATGCAGGCAGTCCTCTATTTACAACAACAATTGCATCCAGAGTATCAATTGCTAAGCAAGACTGTTGTTAGTGAGGTTTGTCCTATTTTATAACTTATTTATATAAATTATTTAAAAGAAATAGACCAAATAAAAGAGGAGGTGGAGTTGCACTATATATAAGAAATAACTACATCTCTACAGAAATAGAGCACAACAATGATGAAAATTATCTTGAATGCATTTGAGTCAATATGAAAGGGGGGGTGGGAATTGACATTGACATTGCCACCCAACCAAACAGAGGAATTAGATGAACTTTTTGCTAGCCAGCTAACTAAGGTATGTAGGAAGTACATCACAATAGTACCCTGACATCAACTGGGAGACAAATTCTGCATCAAGTGGAAGATCCAACAGGTTCCTAACAAACCTAGCAGACAACTTTGTCTCTCAAAAAGTAGAGAAGGGAACAAGGGGATCAACCATATTGGACTTAATTCTTACTAACAGAGATGAAATGATAGAAGGTGTTGAAGCTACAGGAACCTTAGGGGCAAGATCACACAATATTGGAATTCAACATTATGCAAACACAAGTAGTAGAACAAAGTCAAACTAGAGTCTTGGACTTTAAGAGAGCTAATTTCAATAAACTTAGAGAGACCTTGAGAAGGATTCCATGGATGAGAATCCTCAAGGGGAAAACAACTCAAGAAGCTTGGGAAATTTTGAAAAGTGAGATTATAAAAGCCCAGTCTAGCACAATACCAATGAAGAAGAAAAATAATAGATCTCAAAAGAAACCAGCATGGCTGCATAAAGAACTATCTGACAAATTGAAAGACAAAAAGGACAAGTATAAAAAGTGGAAAGAGGGGCAAATAACTAAGGCAGAATATCAGCAAATAGCTCGAGCTTGTAAAGATGAAGTGAGGAAAGCTAAGGCTCACAATGAACAAAGGCTTGCAACAAAAGTAAAAAATAAAAAAAATAAAAAAATTTTCCAACATGTTAAAAAAAGAAAAAAGTCAAGGAAACAATTGGTCCATTGCTGGGAAAAAGGGGCAAGAAGATGACAAGCAACAGGGAGAAAGCAGATCTACTTAACTCATTTTTTGCATCTGTCTTTACACAAAAGGAAAAAACAATCCAACCTATCAAAAACAGCACCACAAAAAACAGATTAGGAACACAAGTTAAAATATGGAAAAAAATGGTAAGTGAACACTTGTCTACCCTAGACGAGTTCAAATCACCAGGACCGGATGGATTACACCTCAGGGTTCTGAAGGAACTGGCAGACAAAAATCTCAGAACCACTGAACTATATCTTTCAAAGATCCTGGAGCACAGGGGAACTGCCAGAGGACTGGAAAAGAGCTGATGTAGTTCCCATCTTCAAAAAAGGAAAAGAAAAAAACAGATCCAGGAAACTACAGACCTATCAGCCTAAGCTCAATACCAGGGAAGATTCTGGAAAAGATAATCAAGCAACGACTCACCGAACACCTACAAGCAAACAAAATAATAACCAAAAGCCAACATGCGTTTGTCAAAAACAGATCATGCCAGACTAATCTTATTGCATTCTTTGACAAAGTGACAAAATTAGTGGACCAGAGGAATGCTGTCGATATAATTTACTTGGGCTTTAGCAAAGCATTTGATAAAGTAGACCATAACCTACTACTAGATAAAGTAGAAAAATGTGGGTTAGACAGCACCACCACCAGATGGATTCGTAACTGGCTGACCAACCACACTCAACGTGTAGTCCTCAACGGAACTACATCCACATGGAGGGAAGTATGTGATGGAGTATCTCGAGACTCTGTTTTAGGCCCAGTACTCTTCAACATCTTCATCAATGACTTGGATGAGGGGATAGATTTTATTTATTCGATTTTTATACCGCCCTTCTCCCGAAGGACTCAGGATAGATGGGATAGATGGGGAACTCATCAAATTTGCAGATGACACCAAGCTGGCAGGAATAGCCGACACTCCAGAAGATAGGTTCAAGATACAGAATGATCTTGACAGACTTGAACATTGGACGCTATCTAACAAAATGGAATTCAACAGTGAAAAAAGTAAGGTTCTACATTTAGGCAAAAAAACCCAAAATGCACAGGTCCCGTATATGTGGTACATTGCTTAATAGTAGTAACTGTGAGAGGGATCTTGGAGTCCTAGTGGACAACCAGTTAGATATGAGCCAACAGTGTGCAGCAGCTGCTAAAAAAGCCAACACAGTTCTGGGCTGCATAAACAGAGGGATAGAATCAAGATCACGTGAAGTGTTAATACCATTTTATAATGCCTTGGTAAGGCCACACTTGGAATATTGCATTCAGTTTTGGTCACCACTATGTTAAAAAGATTCTAAGACTCTAGAAAGATTGCAGAGAAGAGCAACAAAGATGATTAGGGGACTGGAGGCTAAAACATATGAAGAACGGTTGCAGGAACTGGGTATGTCTAGTTTAATGAAAAGAAGGACTAGGGGAGACACGATAGCCGTGTTCCAATATCTCAGGGGCCGCCACAAAGAAGAGGGAGTCTAACTATTCTCCAAAGCACCTGAGGGTAGAACAAGAAGCAATGGGTGAAAACTAATCAAGGAAAGAAGCAACTTAGAACTAAGGAGAAATTTCCTGACAGTTAGAGCAATTATTAAGTGGAATAACTTGCCTGCAGAAGTTGTGAATGCTCCAACACTGGAAATTTTTAAGAAAATGTTGGATAACCATTTGTCTGAAATGGTGTAGGGTTTCCTGCCTGGGCAGGGGGTTGGACTAAAAGACCTCCAAGGTCCCTTCCAACTCTTTTGTTGTTGTTGTTGTTGTTGGTATTATTATTATTATTATTATTATTATTATTATTATTATTATTATTATTATTATTATTATTATTATTATTATTATTATTATTATTATTATCACCTTTCTTGCCAGAGTTGTTAAGCGAATCACTGCAGTTGTTAAATTAGTAACATGGTTGTTAAGTGAATCTGGCTTCCCCATTGACTTTGCTTGTCAGAAGGTCACAAAAGGTGATCACATGACACTGGGACACTGCAGCCATCATAAATATATGCTAGTTGCCAAGTGTCTAAATTTGGTTGCTTTTTTCACTGCTGTCGTAACTTCAGATGGTCACAAAATGAATGGTTGTAAGTCGAGGACTACCTGTACCCAGATTTATACAACAGCAGATACAGGTTTTCCATGAGTGTGGAAGGATTCGATATGAAAATTCCAATGAAAGTGTTTGAGGAAAACTGAAAGGCTTTTTCATTGTAAGGAGATGTATTTGCAGCAAAATAGTTTACCTCCTTAGGGAGACAAATCATGGTATCTGTGTGTGTGTCTGAGAGAGAGAGTATAAAAATAGGAAAACGTTATGGATTTTTGTCTCTAAATGTTTAATGAGTGCTCAGATTAGAAACTAGTTTTCAAATTACCTGCTGGTAATCCTTCCATTGAAAATGTATGCAGCAGTTTGGAAAAAGCTATTTCTGTTGCTAAACTTAGCATAGCATATGTTTGTTAAATCCGTTTGAATAAAATTGAATATATGTGTTGTGGGTTACATCTCTTTAAATTTTGAATGCTCCGCACATACAGATTATCAATAATATATATTTGCTTTGATCAACATTTTTGCTTATTTGTTTTTGTTTATGGTGTTCCTAGCTGATAAACAACCAGAAGAAGAAATAACATCTGAAGTTCCTTTCATCTCCCAGAGTGGCTCCCCTAGACTTAACCGACAAGAGATAATCAACAAACAGTTCCCAGAAGCTTATGAAGTAGTACTGCAACGAAAGGAAAATGAAGGATTTGGTTTTGTGATCCTTACCTCAAAGAATAAACCACCACGTGGTGGTAAGTAGAATGAGGTGTCAGCTTTGTTCATTATAGTACTTCAGTTAGAATTGCTTGTTTTCACTGTACAAACCTTTGAACACATAATACCCAGATCTTAAAAACTACTTTCTTTCACAAAGTTATTTTTTTTTATATCTGTACATGTCTTTGTACAGTTTTGTTCTTTTGAAGCATAGCCATCCTCAATTTTTCACATGCTGCTTTTTTTCTTGGGTATAATAATAAATGTGTTTTGTACAGTGGTGGTGTCAGGTAATGCTGTTATCATGCTGGAGGAAGAGAGGGAGAGGATAATGGTGGTCTATGATGCCTGTCACCATGTTTTAGCAGTATCTAAGCTGGCTAGTGCATATTTAGTGCAATATGCTTTGTTTAAGGCTGTCTTCGAAGTTAACTGCATTCAGCCTGACTAGGTGGCTCAGTGGCTAAGACACTGAGCTTGTTGATCAGAAAGGTTGGTAGTTCGAATTCCTAGTACAGGTCTCCTGTGTGAGCAGGGGGTTGGACTAGATGACCTCCAAGGTCCCTTCCAACTCTTGTTACTGTTAAGACTGTTAAGATATAAAAGAGAATTGCTGAGAATTCTATCTTGTTGTATCTAAGTAGTATGCTTGTGCACATAAGCTGATTGCTGTCAAAGGTGTTTCTTCTATCTTTTATATATGGCCAAACTGATTAGGAACCAACAATGAAAAGATTCTTATTAAATTTGATCCTAACCCTAGATCGGTACTCAAACCAACTATTTATGTTGGTTGACTTCATATTCAGATGGTTAAGAGAATAAAGAGTAACGTTGACCATGTGCTCTTTGTATTTCTAAAACCTTTTGTAGTTAGATGGAATATAAATAATTAGGCTTTTTTAAAATCTGGGGGGAAAAGTACATTTACACAATAGAATAGAGTAGAATAGAATAGAATAGAATAGAATAGAATAGAATAGAATAGAATAGAATTTATTGGCCAAGTGTGATTAGACACACAAGGAATTTGTTTTGGTGCATATGCTCTCAGTGTACAGAAAAGAAAAGAAAAAGAAAAAGAAAGGGAAAAAAAAACCTTCATCAAAGGTACATTTACAACACAAATGATGGTCATAGGTTGCAATTTAACCCTTAGTGATAGCAACAAAAAGTTATAGTCATATAGTCATAAGTGGAAAGAGATTGGTGATGATGAGAAGATTAATAGTAGTGTAGTTTTAGTAAATAGGGCTTTCCTGACTCCTTTACCTCTAAACATCAAACAATTCAACAGGAGTAGGCCACTGAGGAACTCTAGCAGAATGGGTAAATCAGAAAATTTTAGAAAGGCTGTATTTATGCAAGCTACATTTCTTCCTGCTTGAACAAGATGCCTTTACTTACATGCCATTGCAAAAGTGAAAAATACTTCCTTTGTTTTCCATCTCTTACCCCCCACCCCACCAGTATTAGTTACAGTTAGGATACAGTCATATTTTATTTAAATATCTATGGAGATTCTCAGTCATCCAGGTCATGATTGTCCCAAAAGTGCTTTTTTCAAGAGGCAACTGGACTTTCTGGTTTTTCTTTGAAGACATTTTGCTTCTCATCCAAGATGCTGCTTCAGCTCTGAAGTTTTACTGAAATTCTTCCTTTAAAAATGTATAGCATTTAACCTATTTCTTTTTTCAAGAAACTTAGCCATGTTGAAATCTTTACAAACAAATTTGTGTTTGAATCCTTTACATGACACATACAGAGCTATCATTACATATTCTGAACTAATGGGTATTTCTGTTTACAGGCTGACATTTACTGGTGATTCAGCAATTTATTTATTTTTCAAATATATAAGAATATATTTGAAAATTGAATCTTAGTTTCAGCTCTAGACATTTCTTAATTAGATTTTTCCCATTGTATGAATAAGGCATATTCCGGACTTGTATTGGGGTAGATTCTACAGTATTTTCCACAGATTATTGGTTTTGTTAGATTTCTTCTTAAAATTGGAACAAAATGTAGACTTGATTTGGTATATTTATTTAAGCTCATAATATTTTCTTAATTTACTTTTTTATAAAATGTAAATTCAGTTCTCTGAATCTTTTTCATTATAAATTAATCTTATTTCCTACATTAAAATACTAATTTCAGTTATCAGGTTTCCAATTATGAGTGAACATGAAATGGGAAATGAGTTGTTTTGGAAGTTCAGTTGAACCATTTCATGTGAACTACTGTTTGGCAGAATCAAAACCTAGATATTCATTCATTCATTCATCATCCATTCAATTTATATAGCTGTCCATCTTACATACATGGCTCTAAGTAGCTCACACTATTTATTCCAGGTTTCAGATTTTAAAAAAAAAAATCCCTGGAAGTATTTTATGGAATTATTAGGAATACATTACTCTTACCTCTTTCTAACCTCCTTTGTGGTTTCTTTCCTCATATCACTCTGTAAGTTACCATTGTCAGTGTCCTTTGTTTTAAAAAGATCATATTCAACCAGTTCACCAATCTCCTCTCTAATCTTTTTAGCACTTTTATTTCTTTGTCTGTCCTTAACCATTCTGTTAATGTCCTTTTCCCCACTGTTTTTCCCTTGACAGTTCCTTCTGGAACACACAGAGATCCAGATGCCCAAAGTACAGTTCCATGCATTGAAGATTCATGTTCAGAATGCTTTGCATATCTGTACTGTCTAATCATTAGATAGGAAATTATTGCTAATGACAGGTTTTCCTGTGTAATCTTGTGAATAATGTAAAACACAGTTTAGTCCTTCTTAAAGACCTATATAAATGTTCCTCAGTCAGCTTGGGCTGACTAACTAGTGTGAAATATTGCATCGCTCTTTAAAAAAAGGAATTTTGTATTACACTTCATCTAAAAATAACAAACATAATATTAGTTAATTGATATTTATGTCAACTATATATCGGCAGTTCAGTGGTTCGAATCCCTAGTGCCGCGTAACAGGATGAGCTCCTGTTACTTGTCCCAGCTTCTGCCAACCTAGCAGTTCAAAAGCACGTAAAAAATGCAAATAGAAAAATAGGGACCACCTTTGGTGGGAAGGTAACAGTGATCCAGGTGCCTTTGGCATTTAGTCATGCTGGCCACATGACAACGGAGACGTCTTCGGACAGTGTTGGCACTTCGGCTTTCAAACGGAGATGAGCACCACCCCCTAGAGTCGGGAATGACTAGCACATATGTGCAAGAGGAACCTTTACCTTTATGCCAACTTCATAAGAATAAAAACAGACATAATATTTGTGGAACATTTTAGAGTCATCATTTACTTCAGTACATTTAATACTGGAATCCTTTTTCAGCAAAAGCACCTTTTCTATAATACTTCCATTGTCATAGATCAGTTTTGAATTTATAGTTACAAATGAGATTTGCTAAACTAAAAGAAAAAATGAAGATAAAGCTAGAATATAGTTTGGTTTGCAATTTCTAGCTCATCTTTCTTTTTTTCCTATGAAATATTGCATGGTTGATAAGTAACAATTTCTCAGCAGTTTAGGCTTTCAGGTAGCATATAAACTGAAATGATTCTTGGTGAATTTTTTACATGAAACATGCCACATGATAAGTTAACAATATTTGTAAAAACAGCTTTCATGAATTATTAGTTAGTGCTTAGTATCCTGGGAATGAAATCAAAGTAGGACCTATTCACAAGAACATTGTTTGCAGTCATAAAGGGAGATGAGCAGCTGAAAGGATTCGTGCAGAATCATGCTTCCTCTATTATGCCTCTACCAAGGCTTTGTAAATATAAATGTTGGGGAAATATTTTTTTTTTAATTTGCATTTATATCCCGCCCTTTTCCCAAGACTCAGGGCGACTTACACTATGTCAAGCAAAATAAATATTTGCGATCTTATTCAGGGGGAGATTAAGATTTGCGATCTTATTCAGGGGGAGTCCGCGGACCTTATGGGCATTACGGAGACCTGGTTGGGTCCAGAGGGGGGGGTTCCCCTTGTTGAGCTGTGCCCTCTGGGTTTCCGAGCATTTCATCAACCGAGGGCCCAAGGTAGGGGTGGGGGGGTGGCGGTTGTCATTAAGGAAGATCTAGAACCGAGGGAGGCCACTGTTCCTCAGATTGCCGGCTATGAATCCCTCTATGTGAGGTGGGGCCATAGGAATCAATTGGGCTTGTTGATCGCGTACCTGGCTCTTTGCGTGACCACAGCCCTGCCCGAGCTGTTGGAGGTACTTGCCGGTTTGGCGGTTGAGACCCCCAGACTTATAGTCAGGGGGATTTCAACCTGCCATCGGCTGGCTTGTTATCGACTGCAGCTCGGGAGTTCCAGGCCTCCATGACGGCCTTGGACCTGATTCGAGTAAAAGATGGCCCTACACACATGGGAGGAGGCACGCTGGATCTAATTTATATCTCTGGACAGTGGTTAAATGATCTGGAAGTAGATGATTTATTAACAGAACCGATGTCATGGTCAGATCATTTCCTCCTTCGCCTAGACTTCCGAACCGCCACCCACCATCGCAGGGAGACGGAACCTATACGTTGGTTCCGTCCCAGGTGCCTGATGGACCCCGAGAGGTTCCTGACGGAGCTTGGGCCATTCCCTGAGGATCTGGCCCACGGCTCGGCTGAGGAACTAGTTGTGGCCTGGGAACAGGCCGCGACTGGGGCCTTGGACCGTGTTGTGCCTTTGCGGCCTCTGACCCGGCATAGATCTCGTCCGGCCCCTTGGTTTTCCGAGGGGCTGAGGGAGATGAAACGCCGGAGAAGACGCCTAGAGAGTACTTGGAGGTCCAGTCGTTCCGAAGCTGATCAGACACTAGTTAGGTCCTATTCTAGGACCTACCTAGTGGCAATGAGAGAGGCGAGGCGTTCTTACGCTTCCACCCTCATTGCGTCGGCAGATAACCGCCCGGCTGCCCTGTTTCGGGTGACCCGCTCCCTCCTTCATCAGGTGGTGCGGGATGACCCTTTGCAGAGACGTGCCGAGGAGTTTAGTGGTTATCTATACGATAAAATCGCTCAGCTCCGGGATGGTCTGGACCGAAATTGGGATGATCCAAGCGAGAGGGAGGAGGCACGTCTTGTTGAGTCTGTTTGGGATGAGTTTGACCCTTTGGCTCCCAAAGACGTGGACAGGTTGTTGGGGAGGCTCCACGCCACCACATGTTTACTGGACCTGTGTCCTTCCTGGCTGGTACTGGCCACTCAGGAGGTGACACGAGGCTGGCTCCAGGGGATTATCAACGCTTCTTTGTTGGAAGGGGTTTTCCCTGCCGCCTTGAAAGAGGCGGTGGTGAGACCCCTCCTCAAGAAGCCCTCCCTGGACCCAGCTATTTTGGGTAATTATCGTCCGGTCTCCAACGTTCGCTTCATTGCGAAGGTTGTAGAGAGTGCTGTGGCGCTGCAGCTACCCCAATACCTGGATGAAGCTGTCTATCTAAACCCGTTCCAGTCCGGCTTCTGACCCGGATACAGCATGGAGACAGCTTTGGTCGCGTTGGTGGATGATCTCTGGAGGGCCAGGGACAGGGGTTATTCCTCTGCCCTGGTCCTATTAGACCTCTCAGCGGCTTTTGATACCATCGACCATGGTATCTTGCTGCACCGGTTGGGGGGATTGGGAGTAGGAGGCACCGTTTATCGGTGGTTCTCCTCCTATCTCTCCAACCGGTCGCAGACGGTGTTGACAGGGGGGCAGAGGTCGGCCGCGAGGTGCCTCACTTGTGGGGTACCACAGGGGTCGATCCTCTCGCCCCTTCTGTTCAACATCTATATGAAGCCGTTGGGTGAGATCATCAGTGGCTTTGGGGTGAGATACCAGCTGTACGCTGATGACACTCAGCTGTACTTTTCCACCCCAGGCCACCCCAATGAAGCTGTTGAAGTGCTGTCCCGGTGTTTGGAAGCCGTACGAGTCTGGATGGGGAGAAACAGGCTCAAGCTTAATCCCTCCAAGATGGAGTGGCTGTGGATGCCGGCACCCCAATTCAGTCAGCTGCAGCCGCGGCTGACTGTTGGGGGCAAGTTATTGGCCCCAAAGGATAGGGTGCGCAACTTAGGTGTGCTCCTGGATGAACGGCTGTCGTTTGAAGATCATTTGACGGCCGTCTCCAGGGGGGCCTTCCACCAGGTTCGCCTGGTTCGGCAGTTGCGCCCCTTCCTTGATCGGGATGCCTTGTGCACAGTCACTCATGCGCTCGTTACCTCCCGCTTGGATTATTGTAATGCTCTCTACATGGGGCTCCCCTTGAGGTGCACCCGGAGGCTTCAGTTAGTCCAGAATGCAGCTGCGCGGGTGATAGAGGGAGCTTTGTGTTGCTCCCGTGTAACACCGCTCCTGCGCAGACTGCACTACCTGTGGCCTTTCGGGTGCGCTTTAAGGTTTTGGTCACTACCTTTAAAGCGCTCCATGGCTTAGGGCCTGGGTAGTTACGGAACTGCCTGCTGTTACCTCATGCCTCCCACCGACCCGTATGCTCTCACAGAGAGGGACTTCTCAGGGTGCCGTCCGCCAAGCAATGTTGCTGGCGGCCCCCAGGGGAAGATCTTTCTCTGTGGGGGCTCCCACCCTCTGGAACGAACTTCCCCCAGGTTTACGCCAAATACCTGACCTTCGGACCTTCCGCCGCGAATTGAAAACACATCTATTTATTCGCGCGGGGCTGGCTTAAATTTTATTGGTTTTAAATTTTCTATTATTAATTTTAAGGTTTTTTTTAGTTTTATATATTTTAAAGTTTTTAGGCAGACTATATAATAAGTTTTTTAATATGTATTTTAATTGTATATTTTACCGTTTGTTTTACTTTGGCTGTACACCGCCCCGAGTCCTTCGGGAGAAGGGCGGTATAAAACTCGAATAAATAATAATAATAATAATAATAATAATAATAATAATAATAATAATAATAATAATAATAATAATAATAATAATAATAATATTTCACCCCAAAATCTTAAGTTGCAATATTTAGTGGCAAGAACAATCTTTGAATTTCTAGCTGATATATTTTAAAATTATTGGTTATCTGATATGATTCCCCAGGATTGCAGAATAACTCAGTTTAGCCCTCCTTAAAAAATTCAGATAAATGTTCCTCAGACAGCCTGGCATAATTTAACTAGACTGCGACACTATTCACTCAATATTTAAACATTTTTCTTCAATAGTAAACAATTGTAAAATTAAATGCTATCACATTTTTGTGTGGTAGCCCATGCACTGTAATAATATATGGGAAGAATGAGTTATATTTCTCTAATCTTTATCTCTTTATCTTTATCTTTAAATATATAGGCATAAATCGTATTAAGGTTTAGTTGTTTTGTTCTTTAAAGAAGGCCATTAATGCTGGTAGCTTCATAATAAAAAGCAACCAATTGTCAATATACACAGTCTTTCTTAGAATTGTTAATTCTATATGAACAAGAATGTGTATAAACTTGATGTAATTACTCTGAAATAAAATGAAAAAATTGACACTTAAAGTGCTACTAGATTACTTAGCAACTCTTCAAGTAGCATCTAACATTCGTCTGTCAAGTCTACAGCCAAAGTTATTTTTGTTAATTATAATTATGGAGTTAAATGCAGACATTAACACTTGAAATCATCTTCAAAATAGAC
Organism: Ahaetulla prasina; assembly: GCF_028640845.1. Lineage (NCBI taxonomy): Eukaryota > Metazoa > Chordata > Lepidosauria > Squamata > Colubridae > Ahaetulla > Ahaetulla prasina. The sequence goes on from NC_080541.1 coordinate 185,886,688, forward strand.
TGAAAGTTAATGGAAGCTATTCAAAATAGTAATGATTAAGTGATTAGCTCAGTTAAAAGTACAGTAGACCTCGACTTACAGTATGACCACAATTAAGACAAACATTTCTGTTTCTTGGCACATTTTTAAGGCAATCACTGCAGTTGTTAAGTCAGTGTGGCTTTTCCATTGACTTTGCTTGTCCAAAGGTCGTAAAAGGTGATCACATGACCCCAGGACACTGCGACCGTCATAAAGATGAACCAGTTGCCAAGCGTCTGGATTTTGATCACATGACCATTGGGATGCCACAATAATTGAAAGTATGAAAAATGATCATAAGTCACTTTTTTCAGTGCCATTGTAACTTTGGTCACTAAATGAACTGTTGTCGAGGTCTAGCTGCAGTTGGTTTTTTTCATGGTTTATCTCCATTAAGAAATTAATCTTATAGGATTAGTGTTAGTGTTAGTATTCAGATGTTCTGATAAAATCTTATTATTTTTTCTTTTTATTTAAATATTTATTTTAATTTATTAAACTTGTATGCTGCTTATTTTGCCAGAGATGACTCTATTATAAAAATATTAAAATATGTTGGAGCTTTTCCTAAGAAGTGGGTGTGTATTGCAGCATGCTCCTGAATTGTTTGTCAGAGTCTCTGCATACCTGCAATTCTGAACATAGTATAATAGAGTTGGAAAAGACCTTGGTAGTCTTCTAGTCCAACCCCGTTCAAGGAGACCCTATACCAATGATGGCTAACCTTTTTCTCGTGTGCTGAAAGCGTGTGTGCCAGTATCCATAATGCAATGTGCCTCCCAGGCATGCATGCACAACCCCCCATGCCCCCAGTGCATGCACACACGACTCCCCATACTCCCCCCATCTCCCGTGTATGCGCGTACGACCCCCCTCCCCCCATTTTGGGCCTAGTAGACATCCCTGCAGACTCCTGGGCCCAAAATGGGCCATGGGATGGGCGTGCTGAACCCCCCCCCAGCCCCGTTTGGGCCTAATAGGCCTCCCTGCAGCCTCCCTCACACATCCTGAAAATCAGCTGGCTGGAGGGAGACACGCACACATACACGGTAGAGCTGAGCTGCACGATGGCTCGCATGCCCACAGAATGGGCTCCGTGTGCCAGCTGTGGCACGCATGCCATAGGTTTGCCATCATGACCCTATACCATTTCAGATAAATGATTGTCTAGTCTCTTTTTGAAAGCCTCCAGTGATAGAGCACCCAAAATTTCTGAAGGCAAGTTGTTCCAGTGGTTGATTTCTCTGTCTCTTAGGAAATTTCTCCTACTGAGTTCTAGGTTGCTTCTCTCCTTGGTTAGTTTCCATCCATTGCTTTTTGCCTCTCCTTTTGCTGCTTTGGAAAATAGTTTGACTCTCTCATCTTTATAGAACCCCTCAAATATTGGAACACTATCATGTCTCCCCTAAACCTTCTTTTCATTAAACTAGACATACCCAGTTCCTCTAACCATTTTTCATATCTTTTAGCCTCCAGCCCCCTAATCATTGTTATTGCTCTTCTCTGCACTCTTTCCAGAGTGTCAACATCTTTTTTATATTGTGCTGACCAGAACTGGATCCAGCATTCCAAGTGTGGTCTTAGTAAGGCTTAGTAAAGCGTGATCTTGATCTTGATTCTACCCTTCTATTAATGCAGCCTAGGATTGCATTGGCTTTTTTGGCTGCTGCTGCTGCTGCACACTGTTGGCTCATATTTAAGTGATTTGCATTGCTAATCATTTACAGTTCTGTTTTTGATAAGTTAAGCATTGTTTTCTTTTTTTATGAAGATGCAAAGTATGAATTAAGCAGCTTTGTTTTATCTCTACAGCCTGTTACTCCTTTGCCATCTTCTCCATTAGTGGACCAATTGCTTCTTTGCCTTTTTTCTTTATATGTTGAAAGAAACTTTTATTGTTTTTGACATTTGTTGCAAGTCTTACATCATTCAAAGTTTTAGCTTTCCTAACTTCATCTTTGTAAGTTTGGACTATTTGTTCATCTTCTGCCTTAGTTATGTGTTCCTCTTTCCATTTTTTTTGTACGTATCCCTTTTTTCTCTCAGTTGGTCTGAGAGTTCTTTGTACAACCACGTTGGGTTTTTTCTTGGTTTTCTTTTTTAGTGATATTGAACTTGACTGGGCTTTTATAATTGTATTTTTCAGAGTTTCCCAAGTTTCTTGAGTTGATTTCCCTTTTAATAGAATAGAATAGAATAGAAGAATAGAATAGAATTTTTATTGGCCAAGTGTGATTGGACACACAAGGAATTTGTCTTGGTGCATATGCTCTCAGTGTACATAAAAGAAAAGATACGTTCATTAAGGTACATCAAGGTAAACACAATTGATGGTCAATATATCAATATAAATCATAAGGATTGCCAGCAACAAGTTATAGTCATACAGTCATAAGTGGAAAGAGATTGGTGATGGGAACTATGAAACGATTAATAGTAGTGCAGATTCAGTAAATAGTCTGACAGTGTTGAGGGAATTATTTGTTTAGCAGAGTGATGGCCTTCGGGGGAAAACTGTTCTTGTGTCTAGTTGTTAAGATTTTCATCCATGAAATCCTTCCCAAGCTTTCTCCTGAGTTTGTTAAAATCAGCTCTTTTAAAGTCTTAGGCACTGGTTTGATTATGTTCTGGTGCTTGTGTTTCTTTTATATTGAATTCTAATATAATATGGTCATTCTCCCCTAAGGTTCCTGCAACTTCAATTCCCTCTATCATTTCTGTTGCCTTTTTTACCTTTTGGGTGATGAAGTTGTCAGGTGGATGAGTCAGGAGACTGTTCGATTGTCCACTTGTTGCAGAGTTTGTCCCCCAGTTCATGTCAATATAGTTAAAGTCCCCCATTACTATTGTGGTTTGTTTCCTACATACATTGGTTAACTGATTAGCAAAAAGTTCATCTATTTCTTTTGCTTGGTTGGGTGACCTGTAGAATACACCTATGGCAATGCCATTCTTTTTTTCCTTTTATGTTGACCAATATGCATTCTGGAAGGCTTTCATCTTTTCTTGTGTGCATCTTTGTAGAGAGGACGTGACCTAACATATAATGCAACTCCACCTCCTCTTTTGCTAGGTTTCTTTTGAATAGTTTATATCCTTTTATCAGTACATTCCAGTCATGAGTTTCATCCCACCAAGTTTCTGTAATGGCAACTAAATATACTTGCTCCCATGTACTAGTATTTCAAGTTCACCCTGTTTGTTTCCTAAACTATGAGCATTCATGTATAGGCAATTTAATGTTTTGTGGCTAACCCTGGGTATGCTTCATATATCTCCTACTTTGCATCTGAGTTTTTTCTTCTTTCTCTTTACTCTCTACCTCCTTTTATGATTGGTAATCTATTGGTTTTTGCTTGTGATTAGGTTCTAAAGGTCGTGAAGATTTCCACCGGCTCTCCTCAATTGTAATTTAATTAATTTAAATTAAATCACTGTACAGATTTAATTTAAAATAATTCTCTTCTTGCTCCCAAGGAAATCTCAGGATTTTTATAACTGTAGGAAAGAGTTAAAAATCTCTTAACAGTAGCTCATCATCTTTATAAGAACATAATTCTAGAAGTCTTTGAAAAATAATTTAGCCAGTGTAAAACCAAAATAATTTTAAGTATGGATAAATCGGACTATAAATATTAATATCAAGTTATGAATCTGGTGACATTCCTATGCAATTGTACAGTGATTTGCATAAATGATAATAAAATAAAGCTTCTGTAATGTGTGATACAGAATATTACTTTGTTCATTTCCTAGTAATTCCTCATAAGATTGGACGTGTTATAGATGGAAGTCCAGCTGATCAATGTGGAAAACTGAAAGTAGGAGATAGAATTTCTGCAGTGAATGGACAATCAATTATAGACTTGTCGCATGAAAATATTGTGCAGCTGATCAAAGATGCAGGGAATACTGTCACACTCACTGTTATTGCTGAAGAAGGTAAGAATTACTGTTACGTTTTTGTTCACTAAAGTTGCATTTGTTTATGTATTCAACCTGGTGGCAATATCAGTATCTTTCAACAACAGCTGCAAAAATATTTTTGTATATGTTAGCTAGGTTGAAGGTTGAGAGTACTTTACCTCCAGTGACTTATTCATATCTAGGCAGTCAGATAGGTATTTAAGGATTTCTGCTTTGCCCTATGGTATTTTTGGAGTTCTGTAAAATTCTGTCTTATTCCCACATGATGTTGAAGATGTGTAAGAAACTATGGAGTGAAATTATTTGAAAAAATTTACAAACAGTAATAATCTGCCACTAATAAACTACATGAAGACCAGTAAACAATAATTCAGTACCATTTCTTAGCAAATTCATTTTAACAGTGATGTGTCAATTCACTTACACTAATTATTCATCTTTAGACATTATACAGGGGCTGCTTCTAAAAGGGTCTTGGAAATGTCAATTTAGAAGTCTTTTAAATTACTTTGACTAAGAAAACTACAAAGACTATATTTCAGTGTTTGATTCTGCTAGTTAGTCCTTTTCAGGGACAGTTTGAGATAATGGATGCTAACTTACAAAGTCTTCACAGTATGGGGTCTGGTTACCAAAGTTTTTGTAATTTATTGCATAAAAATTTTCATTGCAGATCCATTGCAGATCCTCTGCTAAGTTCTATCATCAATATGTAATTAGAAGAGAGATAACTATAGAGAGCCTTTTGTTTTTATATTTGGAATGTAGATAACCTCTCATCAGAAATTTTTGCCTTTCTTTCTGATAAAGAGAAGCATTAATGAGTGTGGAACTAAACAGTGCCATTCTCTTTTCCTCAGTCACCCCTATCCCAAATAGCTATCCAATTTTCACTTTTTAATCAGAAAATACTGTTAGATATAAATGCTTCAAGGAGTATGTGTGCTCTTCATTTCTCCCGTTCTCAGGTTATAGGTATTTGGTAAAGGGATTTGCTACTGCCTTGATCTATTTCTTTCAGCATTCTAAGCTGACAAAAATATTGTTCATCAAAGCATTCTGAGTATTTAAATGACAATTTAACAAAGTTTTTATTTGATCCTTATTTTAGTACTGCTAATATATTCTGTATCTAATCAGCTGCTTGTGTCTTCATTAGAGCACCGTGGTCCCCCATCAGGAGCAAACTCCGCCAGACAGAGTCCAATTGTACAGCATCGAGTTCTTGGACCAGTTCCAGCTTCTTCTGTGTCTACTGACAGGTACAAACTTCATTTTAAGACCACAAATAAACATGAAAATGAAATTAAACACCTAACTTCTTTTTGGAAAGGCAGCAAAAGATTTTTTCAGTTCCTCAGATTTTTTTTCATTATCTGGACTAATTTTCTAGTTACAACGCAGGAGATGTCTTACCTCATATTGTCAGGAGAAATATTTCTATGATGTTTTTCTTACTTCTTGTATTTGTATATTTTTTACAGAATAGTCTGCATTTATCATCTTTTGGCATTTACCTATTAATTTCCTTGTCATGATATATATGATGAAGCAAACTACAAAAGCTTTTGCAGAAATAAATTTATCATTCATATGCCACAAGTTTGTTTTTATTTCAAGCCTGTAGTAATAGGTAATGGATCAGAGACTTCAAACTGCAGATTTATTTAAATGAATGCCAAAGAGAAAAAGTCCTCTGGAAGAGAAAATGAACAAAATAAAACTGATTAAAGATTAAAGAGCTTCTGTGAGAAGTTATAATTATTCATGGTATAAAAATGGATGTTAGAAATGAACATCTTCCTTCTGCTATGTAGCTCTAATTATTTCAGAAAATGTTACTTGATTAAAGATACTTCATCCAATCTTAATATGCCCCGTATTAGTGATAGTTCATAGATATAATATTCCGTTTCATCAAATGTTCTGCAATTTTTTAAAGTTGGAAATAATGCATTTACTGTACACAACTTTCCTTAAATTCTTTTTTGTATTGAAATATTTATAAAATGCAGATGTTTTAATATGTCCATTGAAAATAATAGAAATTTATCATAGTTTTGTGCAACTTTCACAAATGTTTGACATACATTTTTGAGAGGAAATGATAAACACTAACAGAATATATACATTACTTAAGACACATCTATTCATTTGCGCAGGACTGGACTAGGGTTTTAAATTTTTAAATGTCTAAATTTTAGATTTGGTTTTAAATTGGGTTTTATTATTTATATGTCTATTTTAAATATTTGGCCTTTATAATAAGTTTTTTAGATGAATGTTTTACTTTGTATATTTATGTGTTTTTTATATGGCTGTACACCGCCCTGAGTCCCTAGGGAGATAGGGCGGTATAAAAGTACGAAAAATAAATAAATAAATAAATAAATAAATTAATTAATTAATTAATTAATTACAAATAAATAACAACTACTTCAGGGCGTTGAAAATTGTTTTATTAAACTATGGCATTTTAATCTCAAAGAAAATTTGTGGTACATTTCTTTTTTAATCCTAATGTTGGTAATTTCATTCAAAATCTAGTTTGTACTCTGATAGGAAATGGACTAATGGGAAATCAGCATTTCCTCTTAGAAATTCTGGCACATTCTAGTCAGTTTTTTCAATTTCAAAATTTATTCTTTAGTGTTATGAATTAGAGTTCAAAATTAATTCAAAGAATTAAATAGGAAATACAAGAAATGAAATCTGCACAAGAATATCTACGGCCTGTTTAATTTTGTATGTGGAAAATATTATTTCTATGGCTAAACTTTGGAACCTGGCTTATATTTGGTAAATTCCTTTAGGAATCCATTCTAATCTTCCTTTAGGGAGAACTCAACAGAGGCCCTTGTAACGATCCATATGCTTCCTTATACTTCAGGGGTGCTATAGAAGCTGATGGCGGAAAAGAACAATGCAGCAATTACAAGCACTTCTCATTAACTGAAGTTGTTGGGTCTCTCGGAGGGAGCACACTTTCTCAGGTATATAAATATACTTCCTAGAAAATAGCTATTAAACTTTTTTTATTATATAGAGCTAAACTCGTCTGCTAATAATAGATGATGAAGGAAGGACCCTGTGTTAATCTCTTGCACACTGGATAGTCAGTGGAATATTCCAGATATTGTAGGAAGGTTCATTAAATGCCTTTGTAATTCTAGCAGCAAAGTCTGACTTTAGGACATTATTGTGCAGTTATTCAGTTGCTTATGTCTTTTTCAGTTCTTCTGGTACATATGATTTTGCCAGAATTGTCTGTCACTAACCACTTCTTTAAGTGGTTTATGATTCTGTTATCAGTTATACTACAGGTAATTCTCAGCTTACAATCACATTGGAGCCTGCCCATTATGTTCATAAATTGTGACAATCATAAAATGGGTTGGTCATATTTTATGACCTTTTATATGGTAGTCATTAAGCAAACATGGTAGACATAAAGCAGACACTACGGTCATTAAGCAAACTGATGGTTCACTATGGGAATGGTTTAGCCAAAATCCAGAAGAGTCAGTTTTCATCAAAACAACTATAAAATGTAATCATATGACCATGGAATGCTGCAAATGGCCCTATTTGCAGCCTTGTTCCTGATCATCTAGTCACTTGACTACAGGACAGGCCTCACCATCAAAACTTTGAATCCGCTTAATAATTTGCCCCAGGGCAATGTCCTAACTTTGAACAGTTGCTAAACAACCAATCATAAGTGGAGAACTACTTCTATTAGTTTCCCTTCATCTGTCAGTCTCTTCAATTTATTTTTATTTTATTTTTTTTAGCATCGGAGTCTTCTCCCTCTCTTTGCAGTATACAGCCAACATGAAATATTAGAAAATATTTGTAGCTTGAGTTGTAGATTTTGGTAAAAATTTGTTCTCTGAGCTTGCTGTTTAGCTCCCAGATGTTTCATTGCCAAACAAAGTAAAATCTTCAGTGGGACTTTGGGTGAAGACTTTATTTAGTACTGAGTGATGCTTTCTTATGGTCTAATCTATTCTCAATAATTTAAAGAAAAATATTTTCTTTGTTCAGCCTTCCTGATAATCAGTGTTTCACAGCAATTTGCTATGACTGGATATAATAAGACATTGTCAATATATATAGTACCTTTATTGCCAGTCTGATGTCAGTGCACTTTAATTATTTTATCTAGATTTCTAAGAGTTTTTCTTCCAGATAGCTGGCATCTCTTTATTTTATTTGTCACTGTCCCTTGAAATGTAGAGCCCTTTAAAATGAAATATTTTACTAATCTGTCTGTCTGCATCAATGTAACATTATCGGCATTAACTTGTTGACATAATCTTAGGAATTTTTTTAAAATATTAAGCATCAGAACAGCCTTGTAGTCTCTCATTTCCCTTTCGAAAATTTTTCCTAAAGTCATTTTCACACTTCCAGCCATCAAGATGACATCATCAGCACATCTGTGGTGAATAATGTTTATTGTAGTAACTTTAATTCCAGTTTCTCTTTCTTATATGCATGCTTTATTTTGAATGTAAGTTAAATGAATAAGGTGACAGTATGTCTCATTGGCATGCTTCTCCCCATTTTTGAGCCAGTTAGTTCCATATTGTAGCTCTTCCTAATCATAATACAAATGTTTAGGTAGGAAATAGGCACATGAAGACACATCTTAATTGAATCTAGCCTGGGGTTGGGAAAGTACACTTATGTATATAATCCTTAGAAATACTATGATCTCTAAATTGTGAATTGCTTAGTTAGTTGTTTTAGTCTTTTTTCTACTCACTGAATTTTCAGCTGCACTGAGATAGTTTTTATCTTCTGCTTCTAGATACTTTATTAGCTTTATCACACAAAAGCAAGAGATAAGAAGATGGAAATATATAATTAGAAAAGAGTTATGGAAGATTGTTTCTGTTTATAACTGCTGCAAGATAATTATATGCACAAAAATGAAAACGCTCTCAAAAATATCGGCAGTGGAGGAAGGGCTGGTAAAGATGACGGAATTAGCATAAATCCGTAATTGACGTGTTTAGAAAAATAGTTGTGTTTATTATTCACTGGAAATCCCTTATGGATTTTTTGCTGAGAAAAGAAAAAACTGAACTTATTATTTGAAAGGCTAAACTATGGAAAGGAAGAAAATATTTTGTAATCCTAAGAGGATAAAATATACATATACTTGTAACCACTGTTAAGAAGATCAGAAGCCACTTTATAACTTTTTTCTTTCTTTGAACTTCTTTCTACACTTACTTTATGTCCTTTTTCACTTTCAATATTTGTTTGAATTGTTTTCATTCTTTTAAAAATGCATTTAATAAAATTTATGTATAAAAAACAAGGGATGCAGTGGCTCAGCTAAGACACTAAGCTTGTCAATCAGAAGATCGGCAGTTCAGCAGTTTGAATCCCTAATGCCATGTAACAGAGTGAAGTCCGGTTACCTGTCCCAGCTTCTGCCAACCTAGCAGTTCGAAAGCATGTAAAAATGCAAGTAGAAAAATAAGGACCACTTTGGTGGGAAGCTAACAGCGCTCATTCCATTTCAATTCATTGATTCCCAAAATGTCAATATTTAATCTTGACATTTCCATGTTGGAAATGGTTTAGTTGAATTATTTTGTAGCATCACACTTTTTTCTCTTGGACAGTACAGCAACTGATGTGCTTTTGGCTGTACTCCAACCACGTCATAGACTATTTATATTCTTCAGTAGTTTACTGGATACCTTCCAATTTGGGAAGGTGGTCATCTTCTAATATAGTCCAGCTTATGAATATCTGTTTTTTTTGGCAGAATACTGGAATAGTTTACCATTTCCTTCTTTAATGAATCATATTTAGCTTACCCCTAATCTGTGACATGACTATGATGAGTGGTTTTTCTGGGAGAATATACTTTCAGCACTATAAGTCATAGTGTCCTTAGGATGCAAACGCTTTCACCCCTATAGTGTATTAGTTCTTGAAGATGGCATTCAATCTGTTAAATTCAATTCAATCTGATTTGTTAGTATTTCTAATATGATATATCAGTTTCTTAATGTATTTGAAACTAGAAACTTAAAAAGTTATCAGCAAAATATATAGAGAGCATACCTCAAGATAATCCTGAGATTCTGTTAATTATTTTGGTGGGAAAAAATGATATTTTGGTAGATGGATGCTATGGAATTTGATCACTACAAATCAGTCTAGATGCTTACGCCATTTTATGTTATACCTAACATTATGTCCCCATTTTCTTTTTGTTATGCATTGACATTTTAATGTGTAATATTTAGTAGAAAAAATGATTGCCATTATCTCCCAACAATTTTCAGTATTCTAAATGTCCATGTGTAACAAAGAAAAAAAGGAATAAGAAGTTATCAAAGACATCAACCAGGATTTTGGAAAAGCATAAAAAGCCAGGTTTATATCCTTTTGGAATAGCAAGTGATAGCTTTCTAAAATTTACAGAGTTGTGGTGGCGTAGTGGTTAGAATGCAGTATTGCAGGCTAATTCTGCTCACTGTCAGGAGTTCAGTCCTGACTGGCTCAAGATTGACTCAGCCTTCCATACTTCCGAGATCAGTAAAATGAGGACCCAGCTTGTTGGGGGCAATATGCTGACTCGGTAAACTGCTTAGAGAGGACCAAGCACTATTAAGCAGTATGTAAGTCTAAGTGCTATTGCTATTTCCACAGGGAAATATCATTTAAATGTGGAATTAGTACAGATATTACTATACTGTCAAACATAGCAAATATGATTACATTAATAATTGCATAAAATTTCTTTGAATTTAGGAAATTGATTTTTTTCTAACAAAGAATTGAAAGTCTTTCCCAATGTAATTTTAATTTGCATATCTGTTATTTGCACAGAATCCTGGTTGTTATCCAGTAGAACTGGAGAGAGGTCCTCGAGGCTTTGGATTTAGCCTTCGTGGTGGAAAAGAGTATAATATGGGGCTATTTATTCTTCGACTAGCTGAGGAAGGGCCTGCCATTAAAGATGGGAGAATTCATGTAAGTATGTATTAGCCCTAGTTGGTTAGATCACCTATTATTTTTAAAAGCTAATTTAATATTAATTTGATATTTTAAAATACATTTCTATATATATAAGTAGTGATACTGTTCTCTGGCATTTTTATTAAATGTGAATTTATGCAATTATTTTCAGGCAATATTTTGTACTCTATACTCATGTTTACTCTAACCCAGCTTTGGCAATAGGAGGAGAGAATTCTTGACACAGAAATATTTAAAGGAACTAACTCTGGTCATGAAAATTCAATTATATAATTATAATTTTAAAGATCCTATCTAACAAAATGTAAATATCTAACCTTTCACAGCAAATTCACTGGAACATAGTCACCAATATCTGCTCTACTATAGAAAAAAAAGTGAGACAGTAACCAAATTCAAGCATTGCATTGGAGTTTTGTCCAGCTCTCTTATGTTCAGTCCATATAATAAGAGTATAATTTACTTAATACATTTTAGTATGCATGCTTATCGAGTATAGCCCCATATTGGAACAAAAGTAATACATTAAACATACAATAAAACAAGCTCCCCCCCCCCTTAACATCTTAATGAAGTTCAGGGAAAATCCCATTTTCTGGAAAAAAAATTTCTTTCTTGTTCAGCTACAGTAGCTGAACTAGATGCTCCTCTGTAGATAATTGCATTTGCCATTGCAAATAATTGGTTAGTCATCTTTCTTAGGAATGTGCTTCACGTTTTCTTGGCCCATGTGGTATTCACATTTCTGGGGGTTCATATAATCAGACATAGTACAGTACTTCAGTACTCATAGTACCTCAGTACTCATCATTAATTGGTTTCAGGCGTGGTACAATGAGTACCAAACCATTTTTTCCCATAAGGAATAATGTAGTGTGTCATAAGGCAGCTGAACTGACAAGTTCTAGTTTGTGTGTCGAATACCAAACAAACCAGCACAAAATGTTTGCATCAAAATGCGTTGAGTACCAAATGTGATGAGTTTCAAAGCAGTTGAAACCACTGTATAGACAAGTACCAAAATACATCAAACATGAGTGCTAACATGTTCTTTTTATTGTTTTGTAATAGCACATCAACGTCAGAACCTTTGGTTAAGTTTGCAATCACTTGAGCATCCTTAGCTAAGAACATAGAAATTACTGATAGGAAAATAAGTAGAATTTAATGTGATAGTTCTCAGATTGATGATTACATTTCAAGTTTGTAAACTCAATAGTTTAGAAGTATTGGGAATCTGATTTTTTCACTTTTTCTCTGCTGAGCTGTAGAGCTGAATGGCAGAAGCTTAGTTTCACATTTTCACATTTAATTCTTTTTTATACATAGTGGACAGTGTTTTATAGAGAGAAAATAGAGCCTGAGACTAAGTAGCGGAATTGACATTAAACTAGCCTTTTAGACTCCACTAATTCATATTTTTGTCCCCACTGCTGCTTTCCAAAGTTTTTTCTCTCTCTTTCTAGAATCCCATATTTTTCAGAAACATTTCCCAAATTTTCTGATTGCCATAATAATTGGGAAGAATGTATGTGTATTTCCTTCTGTTATGTATTTATTCTAGCTATATGGAATACTTTCACATTAGTTTTATAGGTATATTGATTGCCATTTATACAGTCTGTAGTTCATCTCCAACCTATAGCTAGCCTATATTTCCATTCAGCAGCCTTACCTTAGTTACAATTCATAAAGCATGAATCTTTTTGAATTATCTGGAGAGTAATTGAGTGGTCTCTGGTGAGGATCAAGTTTATATTAAGAAATAAATGTTGTTTTGGATTACTCTAATATCTGTGATAATGTCAATATTATTAACTGGGTTTCAATTAAGTATAACATAAGGTAGAATGTTTAAGTAAGTATAAACAAAATGCTAACAAGGAAAATAACTTTTTACAACTTAATGAAGGTGTTTTTCTCCTCAGGTTGGTGACCAGATTGTTGAAATCAATGGCAAACCTACACAAGGAATCACCCATACTCGAGCCATTGAATTGATTCAGTCTGGAGGAAATAAAGTTCTTCTCCTTTTGCGACCAGGGACTGGATTAATACCAGACCATGGTACGATAGGACCCCAACTGTCGAGTGTATGAACTACAGCTGATTTATTCAGCACAGTACAGATGTATTTATTGCTAATTTGAATAACTAGATGTTCAAACGCTAGAAAATTATAAATGACCTATTTAAATATTTACTTACAAGTTGGATTTCACCTCCTTGCTACTGTTTTCCAGAGATCTTACAGTGATAACTAAAATAATTCAATAATAGAAGTTAAAACTGTAAATTTATTGCAGCACACAACTTGATGTATATTTCAGAAATATCCTGAATGTATATAGATCACAATAAGAATGTAAGAGCACAGGAAAGTAAGGATGCCTACAAGACCACAGTATAGCAGTAAAGATGCTACTTGAGGAAAGCATGCAATAATTGGAACCTTAACCCTAACCTCCTGCCAGAAGCCATCTATCCCACTTCACTTAGCATTCAGCCCAGCCCATCTGGGCAATGGGCTGAAAAGTTTATCTCAATTCCCAGAGTATATGTAGGAAGTGAACTTTGATTTTAAATGTTCACTTAAAATTTATTTATTTATTAAATATATTTGCTGCCCATCTTGTATTAAAACAATTCTGGGTGGCTTAAATCTTGCTTTTCCACTTTAAAAGCACTCAAAGCTGTGTTAGGTACTGGGTACTTTAAGAAAAAGGTTAGTATGATCTTCTCAACATACAATTTATGTATCAGACAGCTTTCCCACTGCTGATGCAGAAAAGCATATACATATAGCTAGAAAACAAGTTTTATTGTGTCTTCTCTCTGCTTATTACACCAATAAAAAGTTAATCGGCTGTCTCTTCTCTCTTTTGTCTGCTTTGTATGCTCTTATTAGACCAATTAGATTTTTTAAAGTATATATTAAAAAGCAAAACCACCCTATACTAATCTTAAAATTTCTCCAAATCAGATTTTTGTTAACTTGGTGTATTCCAGGTACATTGGAGATGAAGACAACATCTCTAGTGAGAATTCTTAATATACCTGTACTGATAGGGAATTCAAGGAGTTGTAGTCTCCAATGGATCTGGAAGGCCCTGAATTGTGATAGGCTGTCCTAAAATCTTTTGATGGGATGCTGAATTTGGAAATATCCAAGTCAGCTGAGATACTCTCTTCCCTCATATTCTTACACTCTGCTTGTAATTATATATTTCTTTTACTCTTTGCTGTGATTTTTGGTATATAGTCCTGGGCTTTTTCTCTTCCTCCCTCAGGTTTGGCTCCTTCCAGCTTGTGTTCCTACGTGAAAACTGAGCAGCATTAAAGCTTTCAGGGCTTTGTTTGGTCTTTCCTTAAACTTGGTAAATCGGCATGTATTGTGATTAGCCACTTTTTATTTCTTTTGAGTTATAGTTTTTCACTCAGCTAGTTTACATTTGACATGAATTGTGATAAATGTAGGCCACAAGTAACACAGAGGAATCAATTTTAGAAATCCTTAATTCCACATACTCTAGTTCATTATTCAAGGACTAGAAATAATACAAGCCACCTGCTATAACAATCACTTTTTCCATCCTAGCACACCACATACTATTGATGTATTTTGAGTAAAGTTCCTGCATACTTCAGTATCATTGTTACACTTTGTCTTCCTTTTTGACAGTCTTACTTTTCGAAAATCTGAAAATGAAATTTTAATTCTGATACATAAACGAGAGGCAATGACATTTCTCCCCTCTCTCAACTTGAAAAGTTGATGAAGAAGAGAACTAAGTATCTAACGGCCATCCTTTATGCAGCCAAACTGTTTAATTTAGTCAGGATTTATGCCCTATTGGCCATATTTGGGATTTGATTGGCCCTACATGATTGCAGTTCTGAGAATAAAAGATCTGTAATCCACACAGTGCTACAAAATGAAAATCAGTGGTAAATAAATTAAAACTGAACTAATGGATAATGAGAGCAAAGTATATATTCTGAGAATAAAACCATCTACAAGAGAAATAAATACTGTTTTAACTGTCATACAGAAAAGTATAACTGAAATAGACTAAAAGAAAGTAAATGCAGCTTCAGAGATTTCCTGTTGCAGGAGAAAGAATTGAGACATAGAAACCAGGTTTCCAGAAGGAATAGTTATTCTGTATTGTAGGTTACTATATTTCATCATACATTATATTATACATTTAAAATTTTCTTATAACACACTTAAATACATTTTCTTATAACATACTTAAATACATTGGTTTCTTATAGTGTACGTTGTTTTTGCATCTTTCAATCATTATAATTGGAAGGGTTTTAGACATTGATAATATCTTTTTATTGTTTTGGGCTTATACATTATTTTTTATTTTGATATAGGTGGTCTGGATAGTTTTAATCCAGTATCCTCAAGTGTAATCCATGGTGAACAGACTTCACTTCCCTCATCATCACATTCTGCTTACACATCTGAAGCATCTCATTTGCCAGAATCAGAAGCTCTAATGAAATTTCAGATGTCTGAGAAACTAGAAAAACTGACGAACACTGTGCCTGAAAAGAAAAGCACTTTAATGGAAAACTATTTGGAGATAAAGAAAACAGTTTGTCCACAGAGGCAAGTGAACAACTGGGACCACACTTTCATTCCAGATAATAAAGTGATGCACAGTACTGCACAATTAGCATCAGGCAATGCAGCCAGTAAAAGCCAATCAGCTAGTCCCCAGAAGTTGAGCAATAGTCCTTCCAGAGATCATAATCAACTTCCATTCGATAGATCTAAGAAAAGTGAAACTAAACATCTAGATGAGAATTGCTTAGACCACTTAAAAAGACCAAAAAGAAATGAAAGTGGTAATCTGGGAACCTTTGAGAATGCTGATACAGAGAAAATTCTGGCCAAGGGGAAAAGAGACCTGTCTGTCAGTCCCCAAAAATATCCAAAGAGAGAGAGAAGCAGAGAAAAACTGGACATAGACTTTCAAAGCAAAACAGCTGCTAATAATACAAGTTCTAGTAGGCTGCTAAAAACTGAAAAGGTAAAATTAGGAGTCACAAAAGAAATAACAAAGCCAAATTCATCTACAAATAACTCAAAATATCCTTCAGAGATACAGCATGCCAAGGTAGAACAGTTTCTCTCATTTTCTAAGACTAATCAGCCTGAAAAGAAAATCTTGGAAGATGAGAACATGAAACGTTCTAAGCAATTTCAGAAGTCAGGTCTTCCTGATGATTCATTCATTTCTGTGGATAAAAACTCTAGACTAGAAGCAGATGAGCCTCTTTTCCTGAACAAACTTACAGATAACTTGGAGCTAGCTGATAAAACCAAAGACGATGGAATGTCCAAATCCGAGAGCAGTTCTCCGGTAAAGAAAACAATAGTTCCTGGACCTTGGAAAGTACCAAGTACAAGTCGTGTCACAAAAGCAATGGGTCTGACTAACAAACGGGTTTGATTGACCAACTTTTTTAAGAACACATTTTAATCAGGTTTTTAAATGTAGTCATTAAACTTTTCCCCAGAAAACTCATATTTTTTTTAGACACTGTGACAGAATGGAAAGTACATTTGATTTGATCTTTTATTAGGCTGCATGAAGGACCTTTTCAGATTGCATATCAGAAACTCTTCAAAAGCTGTTGTCCTTTTGTCTCCTTTGAAGATGGTGTCCTGCTGCTCCTGATGTTGCACTGCTAAGATTTTCTGATAGTATTGTATGTTAATGAACATTATTTAATGCCTATTATTAGTGGATCATAAGTCACTACTTGTTCTTGTGCCAAGTTATCTACTGTAGCCCATTGAATCTTTTCTTGCATTTTCCATTGCCACAGAAAAGGATTTTGTTTAAAATGGGTGTTTACTCAGGCATGCTGCATGTTTACATAGGGAATACTTCTAAGTTCTCACAGCTAAAGTAAAGGCAGGATGGGTGTGATTTTCTTGACTCTGGGGAGTCAGAAAGTTAACATACACTCAGTTGCCTTTTTCACAATTTTTTTCTTTCCTTCCCAAACTTCCCAATCTGCAAACTAACTTTAAAAAAGATAGTAGCCCTTTATCAATAAATATATGACACCTTGCTATTTTATTCTACAGTGATTTTATTATTTTATCTGTGATACAAATTGAATCTTAGAATTGAGCAGTTTGGAAATCACATTAGATAGGATAAGATTAGGAGAGCACATGTGTCAGGCACATAATCAAATTATTTCCTGATACTTAATATAACACATGTTAAAATTAGAAATTAAACATGCAATGAATGCATATCCTTCTTAGGTTTCTGTCGTGCTATTCGTCAGAATTTCCATCTGTTGTTGGTTGTTTTTTGGGTTAATGCTGGCTAAATACTTGAACAATTGTTGCCTTGCTCTAACATTTTAAAATCTTAAATCCCAGCAAGCAAAATAAATCAGAACTTACCCACCAAAGTAAAATTCTTAAGCATTGTCCTTGTGCCTATTAAAAGAAGCCTGTTACACTGGCTTCCAAGTTTGTACCTAAAAGTACTTCCAAATTTAAAAGGTCTCTATGAAATTTCTCATTTGCTTGTGCATAATTATAATGGGAGGAATGTTATGGGTAGAGCACATTAATTCTTCAGGCTTATAGTCGTTGGAGTGGCAACCTCTAGAACAACAAACTCTTGTAATTTTAAAAAAAATCATTCTGGCAATGAACTTGGTTCCTTTGAATGGATTTGAATGAAAGGCAGTGGTCAGTTAAGAAAAATAAAAATACATTCTTACAGATCTTAACAGTCAACGTGGATAACTTAAATAATTTTTATTTGAATGTGTGCGCACACATGGGTATATATTTAAGATGTTTAAAGTCTTTATTGAATTGCTCTCTTCCAAGTTCCTCATGCTTTTCGGATGAGCCATTTTGTATTAATTTTTCTTTTATCAGAGTACAGATTCATTTTTCTACTGAAGGTATTTTTTCTCCCCTTTCTTCAATCCCTTTTTGTCATCTTTAGTTTTGTAGTTACCATAAAATATTATTGTGTACATGCTATAGTAGAACAATTATTTTCTATGATGTCTATAATTGTTTTATATTGGTTTGGCAAATTTGCTTTTCTTCATACTTTGGGGAAGCCTAAATACAGTATCAGTACATAGTCCTCACACTAGCAGCAGGCATGTATATATTGTGCACACCTGTTTGATATTGCTTCCAACTATTCTGATATTCTCCCCTTTGTAGTAGTGAAATAGGTGTTCTTATTTCACTATTTTGAACAGAAAAAGTGTAAGCCTCCTATTTCTTGCACTGTAGCATTGAATTCCATACTAGCAAGCTTCTTCTCACCAGTAAAATTACGAATTCTGTCTAGGCTGAATCTTCTTTTGTATATGTCTGGTTTTGCAATTTAAGTTATTATCTTACTTGCTAGCAGTTGAAGGCCTTAGGGATGCTGTTTTCAGAAGATTTTTGGTTTGCATTCAGATTTAAATGGCTGACCTACAGTTATCCTCAGTCTCTGATTTATTTGCTTTGAATGCTTTAGAAGTCATAGAAATAGATGGGGGAGACTCTAGGACTTTGGTAATTTCGTATAATCTCAAAAAGGGACTGTGGTTTTTGAGAGGGTTAAACTTCTGTGAAACTGCCCCCTCCTCCCCACTGCATGATTTCAAACTGTTTCCAAAGAGAATATAGCCTGCCACTTTGGAAGTGCTAGTGTTGCTTGCCGATGATCCTCCTCTTGTGCTGATCCTATTAGTCCAATTTATCAGAAGCAATCAGACCAATAACAGATGATATATCAGCATGCCAGTCAACTATGAAAAAGCTATGGACTTTCCAGAAAGAACTGTTAGTGACTATGAGACCGACTAATGAAAAGGTTTAGGCCTAAAGCAAACACAGATTGAATAGGTTAAAGTCATTGAAGCTATTTGGACCCACAATTATAAAAAATGCAGAAAGCAAAAGAATTCAAAAGCTACCTATTATTCATCATCCTACAACCAGATATGACATTCACATAAACCATTGTAGAATGTGAATTTACCAACCTGCAAAATCCATATGTAATGGCTCTGAACAAAACTTCTAAGACTCATTTTACTTAGATATATGTGATAGAGCTTTAGACTTATTCAATAACATTCTCCCCATTACTGTTTATTGATTCTTGTTTCTTGAAAATAGTTTGTACAATAGCTCAAATTGCAGTTCAGATGCAGTTGAATTAAAAACTCTTATTCCTTAGACTTGGACATCTGAGTATTTCTATTGGAATGAAGTACTAAGACAAATCAGTTGTAGAAGACAACTTTTTTTAAAAAAAGTCATCTGATACAGCTTTTAATATGTATTAATTGTGTGCTCTTATCATTTACAAACTCAAAAGTTACTGTAGGAAGTATATGCAAATACTGTAGAATATTACTGTGAAAATATTAAATATCTGAGTTAGACTATGTAAATTAACTTGACAAATATCATGAGGCAACCTTCAAAAGGTTCTATATATTTTGTCACAAAATAATATTGAATGAAAACTGCAGAAATATCAAAATAATAAAACTGAAATAACTTTATTTTCCAATTATTCAGATACTGTTTATCCATTTAATGATGTGATCTATTTTGTTGTCTTCTGTTTGATGTGAGCCCTTTTTTCCAGAAACTTTGTATCTATATTTAACTTGATAATGATTTAGCAATGTGGCCTTGGAATGTTCAGAAAATATGGTTGTATTGGATGTAAATGTTTTATTTTGTACAGCACCTTTATATATTCACTTCTCAGATTCTGATTAGAAAGATCTGTAAATCACTCATTATTTTTTATATAGATACATTAAAAAGAACATCTGATTTAATAACTTTGATTCTTTGTTACCCCTCTTAATGAAACCTTTCTCCCGTTGGTCTGTAAATTAGAATACCGTCTCTACTGCATCAATGGAGTCTCTTCCATGCTTTTGAGTACTCTGCTGGTATCTTTAGTTGTGGAGCAATTACAGACACTTTCAGATGAACATTGCTCTCCAGCTATTTATTATTTCACAGAACAGCCGCTCTGAACACAGAGAGACTGTTATAATTTAAGATTACAGACAGCAGCTAATTTAGAAGAGTTTCCAAGACACCCCTCTGCAACTGTCTTGGAAAGACTTGGGAATGGCATTTGGGAGGAAGCAGCAGGGGCAGGCTACAGTAAGGGTACATGTAGGAACAATTTGGAGACAACTGTAAACAGTGTACTAGGAGATAAGGGAAATTGATCTGTTAATAGGAAAATATGGATTGTAGGATTCTTTTGGAGAAAAAAAATTAAGTACTTTGAGTCTAGATCATATGAACTGGAAGTGCATGTGGAACTTAATAAGGTTGACCACAAATAAAAGACTGGATTTGCATTTTTGGTTTTTACATCTTCCTTACTGTGATTGAGGCTCTTCAAAAAATCACTAAGAGTTTGCCATTCTATAATCTTTGTGACATCACATGCATGTACAAAAGGGATGGAGCTTTTGATACAATGCTGATTAATTCTGCAGACATCTCTAAAAATCTATGGCTAGCAATAAATACTTGCAAGCTTATCCTTTTCACTGGAAAAAACCCACAGCATCACTGGCTTATGTCTTGACTTCTGTTTTATTTCTTTTTACTAACATTTAATCTCAAATACTATCATACAACTTCCTTCAGCAGCTTACAAGAATGCCAATAGTAGCTTTATATATAGTACAGAATGTTCTGAAGGTGTTGCCTCCAGAAAAAAACATGAATTGTTTGAAAAAGGAAGCCTGTTGCATAAATGTTAATGATAGCAGCCAAACTTTGGTAACTCTTTTTACAGGCCTATTAATACTTTCATTCTGTGAACTTAGAAACAACACAGATAGAAGAAACATGTATAAACTGATTTGTGGAGGTGGAAGACAGA
The DNA here is from genome assembly GCF_028640845.1 of Ahaetulla prasina. NCBI lineage: Eukaryota > Metazoa > Chordata > Lepidosauria > Squamata > Colubridae > Ahaetulla > Ahaetulla prasina. The sequence goes on from NC_080541.1 coordinate 185,907,582, forward strand.
AAACACATATAAGAAAATGTTATATATCCACAGTTCTAACAACTGGGGAAGGAATGTAAACCTTTTAAATAAACCTTTACAGTTAAAAAAAATAAAGAACCAACCCAGTTTGTCATGCTAACTGTTAGCAATTAACAATATTATCTAACCCAGCAAAAACACGAGTTTCCAATTGCTTTGTATAAAACATCGATACCATATCAACATTTTTATTTTATCATGGATAGACTGCTTTGCTAATTCATTATTTGGAGAATTCTAATAGTATCTAAATTAAATCCCCATGGTGTACGGCAGATCTACTCGTAGCCATCTTCTGTTATTGCTATTTTGTGTTACTGAGCAATGGAAAATTGAACTGTAAAATGGCTGAAGAGGCTATTTGTATTTTGTGGGAGTAAATTTCATTCTCCTCTCCCAATATAGCAAAACAAGCAGGCCCAGCTATCATTCAAGAAAAAACTATGAGAGGCATTTTGAAATATAAAAAGTAGGTCAACTGCAACTTACAGAAAATAGGTGAGCTTGTCAGAAACAAGCACCATATTAAATTATTACAGGTAGGTACCAAATAGCAATATTCATCTTATAGTCACAGTGAGTTTACAAGCAGTTTCAGACCAGAATAAGGCTGTCTTATTTTTTTTTCATTTAATAAACCCTGTTGAAGACATCCAATTTCATATTGCTTTGCTCCATAGGAGCAGCTGGTTTAACCAACTAAGATGAGCACATTAGAATTAAGTTATTTATCAAGTTTTATTTTACTATTGCTTCAAGCTGTGACCTCAATGAAAAATTCTAAATTCTTAAAATGTATGAAAAATATGGCATATTTATTGATGTGAGGACTGGCATAATTAGAAAAGCACCTTCAATGGCCATGCCAATCCTATGTAGCACAGCAGATGATGTTTCTGCCCAAAACATGGGCTGCAGCAGCAGCTTTCTCATGGTTTGATTTTCCATAACTAAAAAAAAAGAATAAAGCAAACATTAAAATCAGAAAATAAATTTTAAACTCATGTGAAAGCCAAGTCCATTGGTGAAACTCGGGAATAAAAGTAGCACACACTTGTTTTTGCTTCTCTTCCCAATATATTTATAAGTTACCACTTGAAAGTCAAATACACAAAGAATAACTGTGCATTTCATGTTTTATAAGCAAGAGTAGCAAGGTTTTAATCTGTGTATATGTGTATTACTTCATTTTATCCTGTTTTTATTATTTTTATAAATTAGTCAAGGCAACATGCATACCCAATTTTCCTTCCTCCTATTTTCCCCGCAACAAATTATGAATTGGTTCGGTTGAGAGAGAGTGGCCCAAAGTAACCCAAATGGTTTTCGTACCTGAGGCGGGACTAAAACTCATGGTCTCTTGCTTTCTAGCATGGCGTCTTCACCACTAGATTAAAAACTGTTTTTAAAAACACCTAAAGCCCTAAAAAGAAGGGATGTAGTGACTAAGACGCTGAGCATGTCGATCAGAAGGTTGGCAGTTCAGTGGTTCGAATCTCTAGTGCTGTGTAATGGAGTAAGCTCCTGTTACTTTTCCCAGTTTCTGCCAACCCAGCAGTTCAAAAACATGTAAAAATGCAAATAGAAAAATAGGGATCACTTTGGTGGGAAGATAACAGGGCTCCTTGTGCCTTCGATGTTTAGTCATGCCAGTCACATGACCACGGAGGCATCTTCGGACAGCGCTGGCTCTTTGGAGCACTGTCCCTAGAACCAGAAATGACTAGCACACATGTGCGGGGGAACCTTTACCTTTTAAAGTCCTAAAAATTGGATCTCTATCATGGTGCTACACAGCACTATCATGGATTCCTACTTCCCCAACAGCATCCTTGAAGACTTCTAACTGCACCCTAGATATTTTCTTGCAAAGAAGAATCATATACATGGTTTGCCTACGGATACATACCCAAGATTTACTTAGATTCTTTGATATGATGCTTGTCTTTTGTGCTTAACTATACAATACTGTTTTGGGTTGTGCTTACAGTGATTTCACAATTGCCAAATGTGCCCCCAAATAACTAAAAACCAAAAGTTATCACTCTCTAAAATTACATGCGTCTGAAGCATGTAACTATTTTATTTTCACAATTACACTGTTTTGCTTATGGTTGAGCAGACGGAATATAGACTTTATGTAGACAACACTAGAAAAACAGACAACTGAGCTACCTTCAACAGGTACTTAGCAACACTTACTCTGATATTGAAGCCCAGCAAATCACTTATAACTCCAGAGACTGCCGATAAGATCACCACTCGTGTAATATTATAGATCAAGGGATTCATTGTCAATCCGTATAGTCTAAATGGTGTATCTAACTCCTGTAGTTATGAAACAGAATTATAATGCAGCAGTATTGCTTTCATATAATAAAAAGATCATCAAACACCTTAAAAAAACATAGCAGATGAATACAGGCAAAGAAGCGCAAAATATTATTTTTACCTTCAAGAGTTTGGTGGAGAGTTTAAGGACGTTATTTACTAGTGTAAGCTGCTCTTTCTTGTTTGGTTTCTTTTCCATCTTTAAGTACAAGTTTATCTGCAGGAGAGTTATTAAGTATTGTTTATTAAAATTATGCAATTTTATGCAATCCAGGTCTGCCTTGTAATGGCAGGGATGGCATCTCCATTAAACTTTCCTTTATATTCCCTATACAGTTAGCATAAACATTAACCAAAGCAACTTCTATAAATTACATCATTTTTCGTAACCAGTAAATGCAACAGCTAAAATACGGTATGGTGTGCTTTTAGAGCAGCAAATACTGTATATACTGATATACAAAGTCGAACTGTCTACTTGATAACAACAGTATGATCATGAAATATATACCATAATTGGAAAGGGGAGAAGGCAATGGCTGCTTTTCCCCTATTAGCTTGAAAGGATGACAGGTTCTAGAGAACAGATTTTCCAAATAAAACCTAGATATATCCTTTAGTTGAAATATGCTTTTAAGAATTCTGACCAACGGCAAAAAAATTACATAAGTATGCAGTTTTTAATCAACACTAATTTGGAAAAAATAACTACGGAAATTTGTTTTATAAGACTTATCTACAGGGAAACTGAAGGAAAAGAAGATACAGGTTGCTAAAGACCTATTCATTGAATAAAATCACTTCGGTCTTCAATTTTCATCAAAGAGTGCTCATGCTTTAGCTTCTACAGGCATTTTTGAAAATAAAGATATTGAAATTTGTTTACACCCCCTCCTCCCGAAAAAAGTCCACAACCTTGTATCTTGGAGTTATAACTCATACACAAGGCAAAAGGCCTCCACAAAATCATTATCCACTTCTTGACCTTTGTCTTACAGTGCTTGGTTTTAAAACATGCCTTTTTTCAAGACTGACAAACTGAAGCTCACATGTTGGGTAACTAATATTTAATGAACAGTTCAGGGATCTGCTACCACCAGAAGACAGCCTCTGGATATTTAACACAAAAAACACAAAGTTAACAACTGAAAATGTGTATTTACCATGCTACCTTATTATTTTTAGGTATTACTTTATCGATCTGTCATAATGTCAGAGAAATAGTACAAAGAATCAAAAAGTACCTGTTCAGTCAGCAGAATTGAAATATTACTATATTTCTTGTTAGTTTCAGAGCCTAGGGATGCCAAACGCAACAAGAATAGGAGCAGGGCAGTTTCCCAAATTAGGAACTCCCAATTGTAAGCAGCACTCAAGAATGTCTTGTGACCTTTTAAAACCTATGAAAAATAACACAACAGTAAGCAAATAGACTGGAAGTTATCTTTGCTCTAGAATAGAGCTTGGTTAATAATTTCACACAATTTCACACTGCATCCCGCATAGTAAGAACACCCCTCTGTCCAGAAGCTCTAAGAGGATTACAAGTTAGCACAATAGCACATGCTCTCAAAGCCAGAGGGGGCGGAGGGGGGAGGTGCACTTACAGAATGACAGGATTTTTTTTCCCTTTCATTTACTGATCCTTCTCTATCCTGCCTGTTGTATCTGTCCATATCCAAATTTCTCTAGCCTCAGATACTAACTGCAGATGTTGATCTCTCCATTTTCTAACTTTCTCATACAAAATTGACACATTTATCTTCTAATTCACAGCTCTCCAGGTCAAAGTTAGGATGAATTACAGTACAATAAATTCAAAAGTTTGAAATATTGAATATTGAAATAGTCAAAAGTTTGGCAAAAAAAACACAATATTGTGCATTGTTCCGGTATCTAAGATGTCTAGAATTCCCCAAGGTTTAAGATGGCATACAAGCTAATAAAATATGCTTCTTAGCACTACAATGCATTTATTACAACACAGAGGAACAGACCAGGCAAGCAGAATCTCAGTTTTGACTAGAGATGGGTAATATTGTCCAATCACAAAATTCAGAAAAGAGTCATCTGCCCATTCACTGATCACTTTAACTTTAGTGTGCAAACCAGATGAGTTTCATGCCTTTTACTATCAAAAGGATAAATAGCTATAATTGCAGAGTGTATGATTTCACAACCACTATTTATTGATTAAATGACTTCTTCTGAGTAATGCTACAGAAAACAATCAAGACATGCCAAATATGATTACGAATCTTTGGGGGGTTTAAATTTTCTTCAACTCTTGAGAGCTTCATGCTTATGTCTATGCACTTTTGAGACAGGACTTTTGAG